>NW_015387437.1:310196-330797 GCF_001527695.2 Protobothrops mucrosquamatus
ACAAGTATGGCCATAGCCAACAAATAGAATAAAAGAACAATGCTTGATGGTGATGGCCATAAGATCAGGGTCTATAGTTTTAAGTTATTTTTTCCCTCCAGAACTCTTGAGTATAATTTTTAAAATAAAGGGCTGTTCTTTAGAGACACTACTTTTTTCTTTGAACTTTATACTTAGGACCTGGGTATTTTGGTTCCATTTGTTTAGCAGGATGAACTACAATTGCTTGGTTAGGGGGTTTGGGCAAGGGTAAATTATTAACTGCCAATGGATCAGTACCAGTCCTGGGTGCATTTTGAATATTGCTTTAGTGCAAGTCCCTCTGATCAGTCATTAATGGTTCAAAGCTATACATTCTGAATTTTAATTACAGAAATAGATTTGACTATATTAGGTAAGTATAAAGCATTCTTATGAAGATGCCATGGTCAGCAGAATCCATTTTATTTGAAGGAGAAGGGATGTAATATGGTATGGTCTAGAATTAAAATGTTGCTGGTCTTAACGGGGGCCATTCCATTTTTGATTGCATTCTTTACTGAAAGGGCTTTGATTTTAATTAGATCATTGTGTGCACATATAGATTTTCCTGGTGGCCTAACCAGTAAACATAATTAAAAGAAGTGATGGGCTTTCACGTTAAACAAACATCTGGTTTTACTTGAAATAAGATGACTTTGCCGTTGCAGAAATATACCAAATTCACATTTTCATCTTAAATATCTATTTTCTTTGTTCAAGCAGCATGTTAATATAAACACTATATATAAGTGACAATCCAAATTTTTAAAAAGAGTTGGTGCTCTGGGCATTAGTGAGACCACAAAAATATTACATTTTTTATTTGATCTTTGTAAATCAGCTTCAACAGTCACTGATTTGGACAATTATTCTGATTTACATTCCCAAAGCTATAATTTGTAGAAAATGTAACCAACTTTTCTATATATAAAAAATATTTGGCAATCTAGCTTGTAATGATGTCATGGCCTTTGATTTAATGGAAGTATTGAGGGAACAGGAGGAAAATAAATACTCTGAAGGATGTTTCACAAAATCTTTGTTTACTCTGACTTTGTTGCCTCCATTTATTTAGTACATTGGGAATTGAGTTGTATAGCAGGTCAATGTCTCATTTTCCAATGAGACATTGGAAAAAATTCAGAGAAGAGCAACTAAGATGACCCAAGGCCTGGAGACTAAAACATATGAAGAACGGCTGCAGGACTTGGGTTTGGCTAGTCTAAAGAAAAGAAGAAATAGGGGTGACATGATAGCAGTATTCCAGTATTTGAAAGGCTGCCACAAAGAAGAGGGGGTCAAATTATTCTCCAAAGTACTAGAGGGCAGGACAAGAAACAATGGTTGGAAACTGATCAAAGAGAGAAGCAACCTGGAATTAAGGAGAAAGTTCCTAACAGTGAGGACAATTAACCAGTGGAACAGCTTCAGAAATTGTGGGCACTCCATCACTGGAGGTTTTTAAAAAGAGACTGGACAGTCATTTGTCTGAGATGGTATAGGTTCTCCTGCTTGAGTGGGGGTCTGGACTAGAAGACCTCCAAGATCCCTTCCAGCTCTATTCTATTCTATTCTATTCTATTCTATTCTATTCTATTCTATTCTATTCTACTCTACTCTACTCTACTCTACTCTACTCTACTCTACTCTACTCTACTCTACTCTACTCTACTCTATTCTATTCTATTCTATTCTATTCTATTCTATTCTATTCTAATGTGAATTTGCTCCTGTCCCTCCTGCAGGCAGTCTATAACAAATTTTGGTCCATTGAAGGAACTCCTATTTTATGCTCTTATGAAGAAATCTCTAACTCAATTCCACATTAGCTGGGAAAAACACCTACTGAAATTAAGACTTGTAAGTTTAGGCAATTAATATATGGCATCATCTTTTGTTCAACGTGCGAAGAAATCTGATTTTCACAATTCCCTTTCTTGAAGAAGGGAAATTTCAGAAATGTGATTGAGGTGCAGACAGTCTATGTAGTTGGCTGAATGTTTGTACCATATCATCATCATCATGCGGCTGTGGTTTCAGAGCAGCTGATTAGAAAAAGTGAGCTGTGATTTGATTATGCTTTTCCCCAGGCAAAATTCACAAACAAAACTATACATACACCCTTGGGCACATGCACACAATGATCCACTGCCCCAAAAAAGTGTGTGTGTGGGGGTAAACTACCTTGAATTTATGGAAGTAGGCCATACTGTCCAACTTTCCCATGAATTTTATTATTATTTATTATTTATTGCATCCAGAAGTTGTGGGTGTTCCATCATTGAAAGTTTTTAAGAAGAGATTGGACAACCATTTTTCTGAAATGGTATAGGGTTTCCTGCCTGAGCAGAGAATTGGACTAGATGACGTCTAATGTCCCTTCCAACTCTGTTATTAATACCTCTCAGCAACAGATAACAATGGTAATGTTTCAATTGCACGTTCCAGATTTTGGATGCATTTTTAAAATTAGCTCATTTGAGATACCTTGATTTAAAAATTGTTGTTCTGTGATGCACCATTGCACCCATTGTCTGTTTTATTAACAGACAGGCAGGAAAGTTTTTAGTATTATATAGATATAATCTTTTAATTATTTATTTATTTTACTTAAACAATTTATATCAGGGGTCTTCAAACCTGGCCCTTTTATGACTTGTGGACTTCAACTCCCAGAATTCCTCAGCCAGGAATTCTGGGAGCTGACGTCCACAAGTCATAAAAGGGCCAGGTTTGAAGACCCCTGATTTATAGACCCATTCATCTTATAACCAACTCTGGGTGGCTCCCAATCAAAAGTAAAAACAACATAAAACCATAATAAACCTATAAAACTAAGCACATTAAAAACACTAAAAAAAATTATATGTGCACTTTCTAGGTTTTCCATTTTATCTTTTCCCCCACTCATTTCCTAATTCCTACCTCTTCCTGTCTGCTACTACAATACCTTGTAGGACTTGTAGTACAAACCTACAGTGGTCATCATGCATGAAGTATCACTAGCATTAGACCAGGTTAGTGATTTGCTTTCAAAACTAGTAAAAAATGAGTGTTCTGTGTCACATGCAAAGGACTGGCAGAACCTAGGGACAGAGTTAAAAGAGGGATCAGCCTAGAATCCCTACATAGTCACAAGCGAACTATGTCCAACCTCCCTTGATTTCTGTTGACCATTATGCAACTGCAAACAGGTGCTGAGTTGAGAATATTAATGTTAGGCACAAAAGAGCAGGCCCACACATGAAGGTCCAATTAAACTGATTTATTGCTACTCATGCCTCTGCACAGGAATATTCTCAACTAAATGGTTAGCACTTGATTGGAGTTAGATAAGGTATTCAAGCGAGTTTGAACTCAGTTCGCTTCTGAGTATGTAAGCTGATGTAGGCTGATCCATCTTTTAACTCCACCCCAAGTTCTGTCAGTCCTTCGAAACATGCTACATTGTGAACTGTATTGTATTAAAATGAATATGAAAAAATAGATTGGATTCAAATTTAGTAATTCTTTGCAACAGCCAAATAGGACTTAAGTTAGTCATGACATTCTGACTTCAGTGTACATAGCCTAAGCAAATTTAGGTCTGTATACAATGAACAGAATGAATATAAATGGTAATAAAGTTTTTATATTTTCATTGGTAAAGAATATTTCTGTAATTTATTTTCTGTATATTTGCAAAGCTGGGTTTCCAATTTCCAGTTATACCCTCTCTCTCTCTCTCTCTCTCTCTCTCTCTCTCTCTCTCTCTCTCTCTCTCTCTCTCTCTCTGTTTGTCACAGGGACCCATTTTCTCTCTTTTTCACAAATGTATTTATTTTATATGATGAGAACAATCACACACTATGAAGAATCGTTCGCACAAACTGATAGCGTGCCAGTAATACAGTATCGATAAGAGAGCCTCAAGAAAGAGTCAAGTGAGTAAAAGCCTAGAGACATTCCTACAAGAGGTTTAAGTCCAGCCCCTCTTGAATTCCATTAACTCTTATCTAGCTAGCACTAGCACTGTTGATGTTACCTAGTTAGGCTAATGAAACATCTGCAAGAAAACAAACAAGCTCAGAAAGCACCAAGGACCCCTCATTTCAGCCCTAAGCTACAAATATTCTCCTTCATTGGAACTCTTATTTAGTGCCCATTTACTGCTGACCATTAGCTGACCAGAATCTTGTGCATAGGCTTAACCAATAAATCATCTTGACTGGAATTTTATATATACATTTGCATCTGACAATATCTGAATATATCATCTTGGAAACACCCAAGCTCCGGGGAATGTCGACTCCTTCCAAATCCTTCTAAATGCCCAATGTTGGGCTTTATATGTGTTCTGAATCAATAGAAGAGAATAATAATAGAATAAAAAACTTTATTGTCATTTTAATTGTACACTGCTCAGCCTACGTTAAAATGAAATTTTGTTGTATTCAGCTCTCAAAAAAATATCATTATACATATACCCACACGGCCACACATATATGACACAAAGAAACATTACAGTCTAGTAGTTCGAATGTATACATATACATGGCAAAGAAAAAAAAAGAATCCTGTGAATTTACAAGACAGCTGGCTGTTGCAGAATCTATAATCTATAATAGCACTAGCCAACTGTTTCTCATTTCCATTAAAGGGCTGAAAACCTTTCACAAATAGTTGGGTTGGGGTTACATGCATCACTCAATTCAATTTCAATTGCTCTTCTAATACTTTACATTTTTCTCCTTTTCTTACATCTAAAATATAAAAGCTGTGAATTGGCAACAGTTTCAGGTACAGCTGCGCAAAGAAATGAAGTAGCTTACATTAGACATGACCTCAACTCTTGTTACTGATTGTGCTGTAGTTAATGTTTTATTCATCTCCACCGTTGCACCCTAATTTTGACTGATTTGTTAACATTTTATCTCCAAATGTCGATCACAATTTAGGACCCGCGGGGAAGGCAGGAGAAAATGTTCAATAAATAAAAGTAATGTAGAACTCCATTGCTTTTGTAGCTGGGGTGGTAAGGAAACTGAAATGAAGCCTTTCTTTTGGGACATATGTAGGTGACAAGTGACTTGGAAGCCTAGGATTTACGCTGAATCAGACTTATCACTATGTCTGTGGGACCAAGGACTTTGCAGGTGGGCTTTTTAGACTGTAGTTCACAAAAGTCCATCTTTGTGCAACTGAGAACAAACAAGAATGTTAAAAGCGGGGGCGGGTGGGGGGGAAGGTGGTAGATAGGTTTAATGGAGTACAATAAAGCTTTCATACATAGAAATGAGTGCTGAAACGATGTGGAGTAGCTTAGAAAAGCATTAGCAAGTATATGGAAGCAGTTTGTCAAAATTACATCTGATTGAAAGAGTAAGAACAGGCCTGCTCTGTTGTTTTAATGCACAGAACTCAAGGTCAGCGGAATCTGCTGAAGGAAACAGTGGCTTTGTTAATTTCTGTATTGCAATTTACATCAAGCTTTGAAAGCAGAGAAAACTGGAAAGAAAAAAAAAAGTTATATAGACTTACAGATATTTAGAAAAATCTTGTGAGGTAAGGCAGGCCTTGTAACACTGTACCTGATGAAAAAGCATAGATGACTAATATGATGGATCAGTTTAAAAAATTACCAGTGCCATTTCATTTGGGTTTATATTATCTGGGCTTGTAAAAAGGAAGGCATACCTTAAAGACAAAATAGACGTGAGGCATGTTTCCATCTATCAAAGCAACTGTGTATATCTTGCAAAAGTTGGAGACACTTTTGAGTTTAGCAGCTGGATTTTGTATTTCCAAAAATGAGAAATCCATAATTATTTGCTTCTTCTTTCTAGCAAACTTTGGGATAGTGTTTGGTGCAACCCGATGCCACTTCTGCATCTGATAGGATCCCATTTACATGTCTGCAGACATGAAGGTCTGCAATAGGAGGGTAATGAAGGATTGTGTGACATTATAACCAAGTCCACTCCCTTTGTATGTTCAGAAAAGTCACATGTCCATATGAAAGGGCCAGAACTTGTATTGTAACATTATGTTTAGAATAATAAAAAAAAACCTGTCTGTCTGTAGACTTCACATGCAATTTATTTGGGACTGTCATTTAATACAAGCAGGATGCCAACAGTCTGCAAAAATCGGGACTACTCTCATATTATGCTAACTCACAAAATAGTTTCTTTGGTTTTGCTTTAACATCTAGTGTGAATTCAGATATTATAGTTTATAAATCATGATGTTGGGGTATAACATTTCTGAGAGTCTCAATGAACAGCGAAGAACAGCAAAGAAATATAGAAAGATAGAAATCTGCTGCCATTTATTGGTCATCTGGACTCTCGCAAGTCAGACATATTAGTGCTCCTTCACTAAGGCAGAACTGCAGCCCATGTTGGTAGTGTAGGTATCTTCATAGTGAAGATATCTCCCAAATCTCATTGATTTGTACCATTAAGTCATTGACGACTCTTAGCAAACACATACATAAATTTTCTCTATGAATATTTATTCTGAATTTAATCCTTCAGCTTTTCCAGTGATATACAACTGGGTCCCTTCATCTTCCTGCAGGTTGTTGCTCTTCTTTCTTCCTTTCCCAACATATAGAGCCTTCTCCAGATAGCTAGTTCTTCACATGATGTTTCCAATAATAATTGGAGTCTGATTGTTTACTCCTATCTTGCTTCCACAAAATCTAACTTTCGCTTCCATAGTATTACAGGGAACATCATGGCTTGTATGATTCTGATTTGTAGATATAGACACATCACAGAAATTGAACACAGATCTTCATCGCTCTCTGCCAAATGCCATTCTGCAGGGAATTTGTTTGACTGCTTATTCCTTGTGTGTGTGTGTGTGTGTGTGTGTGTGTGTGTGTGTGTATGTGTGTGTGTGTGTGTATACACACACACACACACACACACACACACACACACACACAATATATATATATATACACACACAAAACCCCTAGGACCAGAATATATATGAAATTTTACAGACATAATTCAAAAGATACAAAGTTAAAAAGAAATTCCTGAAATCAGGAAAAAAAAGAAACATAAGAGAAAAGGTGGCTGCCCTTCTATTTAGAGGCATATAAGAGAGTTAGGCCTCACTATTAGTTTTCTAGTTCCCACTGAGTATAAACTCAGTGGTTCTCAAAGGAACACTCTCCCAGTGAGGGAGATGGGAAGTTCCAAAATTGAATAAACAAATAAATAATACATAAAAACAGCCTAAGTGGAGGAGAATTTTGAGCAGGAAAAAGAAAAGAAGGGAAACCTTGGGGTGTACACATTGATCCATGCCATGTCTTCCTTGCACCAACAGAAAAAAAGCGGGAACCTTCGCTAAGAGGTAAGACGGTTCTGACAGTGATCCACCTGCTTGGTGGGTCTTGGTTGAGAACCCACTTCTACTGCAGCTGCTTCCAGCTGGCAACATGAGTAGGAGCTCCCTGTTCTTTTCCAACCGCGAAGACAAAATGACATCAAGCAACTTATTTTCCCCCTCGGCGGTGGACTATTCAGACGTCGTTCCTGTGCTTCAAGCGAATCTGTACCACATTACAGTTTTAGGAGGCTGTGAAGATTGCAAACATAGGAATTGTTGGATTCCCCATTTTTTGAGACTTCAGATGTTCGGATAGGAAGGGAAGGTAAAGTACAATAAAAAAAAGTGTATTACAACAGGATGCTGTGAGTGCACAGGACTCTCCTAATGACAGCTGCTGAGATTGCCACAGCTGCTGCTGTGAGTACGCATAATCACATGATATTGCTAGTCCCAATGAACTTTGTTAAGAGAGGATTCCCTATAACATGAACCTCCGTAGTCCAAGATCAACACTTCAACCACAATATTTCATACACTTTTTTGCCTGTCACTTTTTTCCCAGAGTTTCAGATACATGTCTTCAAAATCTTCTCTTTAATCATTTTTTGAAACTGGAATGGAAACTGTAAGAAAACCAACAACCCCATACCCAGAGCATGCACTCTTTATGCACCAGAGAACCTGAAGGCACAAGATATAGAACTCTTCTTGAAGTTAATCAAGTGTGGCTTTGATCAGCGTCTGTATGTAAAACTTTTTAGGAACCCTCTATATACGCTACCTTGAATTATGTGAAAGAAAGGCATTATATAAATAATACCAATGCAGTTGGGAATCCTGCTGACATTTGTGATTTGACCTATTATAAAGCATATAAATTATCCATCTGTACATTCTTTCCAAAAATGCTTTTAAAATTATGGAATAAAAATGCATTTATTCCAAAGTTAAAATAAATATCTAGGGAACAATAGACAAATCCCAAAGCAAAAGCTAGTGATCAAAAGTAAATATTCACCCAAAATATATTTGATATCTATATATTTTATAAACGTGACCACAAAGTATTTTATTAAAGAATGGTTACCTCTTCAGCAAAGCTCAGTCTGTCAAAGAATATTATTTTTTCCAAACCTGTCAAATTTGCCATGTAATGGATTCCAAGTCTGTATATTTTTCTGTGGTGGCATTTAAGTAATATATATGGATATTCTGGCATATTTGTTTGCTTGTGGAATGGAAAAGATCTACATCATTTAATGATTTAAGCACTGGTTTCAGTGTAATCAAAAACCTCAAGCAAGGCTATTCATTTTTAGCAATGGCAGTAGCTCCTGTTGACTTAAGATTTGATCATCTTACTCTAAAATCAAAGACAATTTCTTCTGCTGGTAATAATCGGATTGTAGATGCTGAAATCTGTCACAATATATAAATGTATAAAAGTAATACTGTTACTCTGAAGCATTATGAAATGTACTCAGAGACATTGAACATATCTGCACATTAAACACATTAAACCCTGTGATAATTAGACAATATATTATTTTTTTACAAAAGAGGAGTATGTCATCATAGTTTGAAAATATGTTTTTTTATTAGTTGCATACCTCAAATGTACTCCAGAGAGTTGAACTGTTGTTAATTAATTAAGCTGGGCAGCTTACAACAACAAAGTAGAAAAGAATAATAAAAAATGTAAAAATAACAATAGTAAAGGAAACAACAATGCAAATAAACTGGGAAAGTACAAATAGAGGCTGGAGGTTGGAATGTATTGTAAGATTAGCTTGGAAGAGAATAACTTCTGTTGGGTAATCAGAATTACATGACCCATTAAAACCTGTTGAATTTAGACAACAGAGTAAGGAGGCTTAATCATAGTTTGAAATCATATTTTTTTATTAGTTGCGTATCTAAAACATACTCCAAGAGTTGAACTGTGGTTAAATACTACTGCTGACCTGCCCAAACAATGACTAAAGGTTTTTGCCATAGCTTATGTTTGCTGGTGTGGCTCTACCTCTCATTATCTTTTCTCTACACCCATGCTGTAAGTTTTATTGCTATTTAGCTCTGTGTCTCTGCAATAAACCAAGATTGCATCAAAATGATAACACACAATAATATCATATCACAAATTCTGATCTTAACTTCTGGGATCCCAATGTCTGATGCATGTTTATCCCTTACTCTTCTTTTCCCCCTTGCAAACACTAATAATTACCTCACATCATTTTTTTTGTCGTCTCTTTCCTTACTATGGCGACAGTCAATCTCTTCCTTTGATTATTCCTAATCACAGTGCTCCATTGCAAAATTCTTATTTTCTTTATTTCTGAAACAAATTAACTTTCTTGCAGTTCTCTGATCAGAGAGTTGTATCACATTGTGCATACAATGTTACCGTTACATAATTATTTTTATTGTTTACAAACAACTAATATGCTAAGCCCATGAAGGACCAAATAAACTTGCTTGCTCCGGTTTAGTTCCCTGATCCTATATAGGTTGTTCTTGATCCAAATTCCTTGCAGTAGTCAGTATTGACCCCCATGGTATGACGAGATTACCCGCTATTTACTGTATAAATTAATTTATATAGCTACCCATCTCATCAAAGATGACTCTGAGTGGTGGACAATTGTTGTTTTTGTTTTGATTTTTGTTATTATTCATAGTAATATTAAAATAGAATTTATTATTTTCATATAATAAAAACAAAGATCAATGAACAATCTGGGGACCCTGTTCCAGAAAGAGTCTAGTCTGAATTAATGCCTAGATTTATAATCAGATTCAGAAAAATGGAGTTCTGTCCTCCCATTATCTAGCATGGAAACATATATACCGGTAGGTTATATCTTTATTTTTTTGTTTAAGAGCAGATGGATTTTTTCCCCAACTTTCCAAAAAAGGCAAACATATATTTTTCAAGGATAATCTTATCGAGTACTTGAATGTACATTCCCCTTGAGTCTGAACGAAAAAGAGGTTGATAGTTTGGGCAGTTGAGCAGCTTACAATTTGGTTAAGCAGCTCACATCTTTGGTTATGAAAAGCTGAGTTTTCTACAAGCTTTATTCCCTTATAGGGATTTCATACTGAAAGTCTTTAGACAACAGTTGGTCTCCGCAGCCTCCATACTAGAGTAACTTAAAAGTACTCAGTAACTTTTCATTTTCAAGCTAAGGTTTGCGTTTAATGATTTTGCTGTGAAACAGAAAATGATTTCTGATGCTGAAAATATTTAGTGTAGTTGCTATGGACTTTTTAGAAGAGGGCTTTTTTCTTTAATCTTTTTCCATTTAGGCATGTGTTCATATTTACATTCTCCCCTCCATAAGTTTTTATTAAGCTCTGCAGGGCTTGATCACCCAGGGCTGCTGCAGGAAGTTTTTGGCTGAGTTTAAAACTGGGCTGCTTCTAAACTGTGCATTTTACGATTCCTTCATGATGAACAGCAAGCCATGCATTGCCTACTGTGAAGGATCAGATGATCTGTTTTCTTTTCTCTTGAAGCAAACCATATTTTGCTTGTGTGAAAAAGCAAATGTGCCTAACTAGCCCAGAAAGTAGCTTACTGGTTTGGAGAAGTTTCTAGCAGACCTGGATAAGCACTACTGATTTCCTCTTGATCAACCTCCTAGAGGCATGAGTGACTTCTAGTTCCAATTGGCAACTTAAGAATAGGTATAAAGGTCTATCTGTTGTGATAAGCTATTTGGTTATTCTACTAGAGCAGGGGTAGGCAACCTTGGCTCTTTTATGACTCGTTGACTTCAACTCCCAGAATTCCTGAGCCAGCCATGCTGGCTCAGGAATTCTGGGAGTTGAAGTCCACGAGTCATAAAAGAGCCAAGGTTGCCTACCCCTGTACTAGAGTAATATCCTCCCCCTCTAGATGCAGAACCAGATGCCTAAGCTAGTGTAATAGTAACACCAGAAGTCATACACTTTCTCACTTGGAATTTTAATTGCTGTGGAGAGATGCTGTGTTTTTACCAGTTTGTATTCACTAAAACTCCTCTGGGTGAGGTTATAAGGCAGAAGCCTGATATTTTTCACAGTGCCTATTGCACATAGTGATAGCAATAGCACTTAGACTTATATACCATCCCATAGTGCTTTACAGCACTCTCTGGGTGGTTTACAATGTCAGCATATTGCCCACCCCCAATCTGGGTCCTTATTACCTCATTTACTGACCTTGGAAGGATTGATGGCTTAGTTAACCTTAAATTGGTCAGGATCAGACTGCTGGCAGTCAGCAGAGTTAGTCTGCAATACTGCATTCTAACCACTGCACCACCAGGGCTCCTAAATAATTGAATAAATAAATAAATAAATACATGAGGTAATTGCATAATTTGCATCATTCATGTCATGAAGCAAAAAACATACACGATTCACATGATACATGTGATGTCATTCTTCCCTCTATGGTCACTAATGCTTTGATAATATTCATGGAGCACACTAAACCAGGAAGTGCTTTGGGGGATGATGGTGATGGTATGAAATATTATATCAATCAAGCCCTTATCGCTTCTTGAATAAGCAGCAGTGAAGTCAATCAAGGCTCAGCTCAGTATATGAATCCAGCTTTTAAACTGATCGCATTAAAAAAAATGAATACGAAAAGGTCAGTTTGTGATGATTTGTTAGAGGGGAAAGCAGAGATGAGCTTTCAGTAAGGAGCAAAGCTAAAAACTCTTGATATGGAGGCTCTGGAGAGCAGATAGCTGTTTTTTGAGATTGTAGTGAAAAAGCTTTAGGCAATCAGCAGAATACAGTGAAAGGAACCTTTAAACTTGATTAGATGATTGATTGGAGAAAATATCTAAATTATCCTAGAATTCAGAAGCAGCTGCAGAGGTCTGAGGCAGAAATTTTTTTTATATCAATTATAAGAAGGTGATATTTAGAGAAAAAGTGTCACCAGCTTATTTACTTGAGGAAGATTCTCTTACATATTAGGAAGTATCGCTAAGCACGGTACATTTAAGGAATCTTGGCCTTACAGGCAGTTTTGCATGGTCTCTGCCATCCCATCATTGCTGCTATCGGATGGGTCAATAAAAGCAATTTCCATGGCGGGTCCATGCCTGTGGACATTCTGGCAGCTAATCCTGGCAGATCATTGGAAATGACCTGGATCTTTAAGAATTCATAAGAGGTCGAGGAGATAGATGAAGTTAGTCAATAATATACAAAATGGGGCAATAAGACTTTTTCAAGTGATGGACCTATGAGGCATATGCATTTTTGTCAAAGACTTCATTCCAGCCAATACATGTGAACAAGTAATTTTCCTTTGTTTTCTAAAATAGAGAGGAATTCTTTAGATATCTATGATGAAACCTAAACGTCATTACTCCTAAGTGATAGGGATAATAGCTGTAGATGTAGATACCCAAGTTATGTGGAAGACAGATAAATACACATCAATCTAGTTCAACAATTTTAATGTTAAATCTTATTTTCTTATTAAAGTACTGTTTAATCTGTGGTATGCATGGAGTTCAGTGTTACATGCATATGAATCAGTGTTATCTCATTTTAAATGTTCATTTGATTAAATAAAAAAAGAGAGACATGTCAAATATAATAATTATTTTTATTGAATGTGGAGGCTTTCTAGGAAGAATGTGAATTTCATTTAGAAATGGATGCTATTTCTTCTGAATGTTTCTTTATTAAAACGTTCAAGAAGTGATTCTTTTCAATCATAGCACTGAAGAGCAAGATTAAAGAAAGCTCATTTGGATTTTTTCTTTTCTTCCATGAAATCTCTACCTCTGACATTTCTCTGATGTCTTTTATGGACAGTAAAGGAGAGGGAATACAGTCCATTGCTGGCCAACAAGAACATCTCTTTACTAACTTCCACTGAGACATTCAGTGGCAAAAGAGAAGATGAAACATGCTTCTAGAGCAGGGCTTTTCAACCTTTTCACCCATTGTACCACTTTTAGGATATGGCAATATCCCAAGTTCTACCAGTCGCCTAGCAAAGTGTCAAAAACTTGATGACCCCCCCCCAAAAGGAAAAAAGTGATGAAGTACAGGTAGTCCTCGACTTACAACAGTTCGCTTAGTGACTGTTCAAAGTTACAATAGCACTGAAAAAAGTGCCCCCCAAGCCACAGCCGAGCAAGACACCTGCCTGCCCGCCCGCGCTCATCCTCCTGTCCGAGGTTTTCATTGTTGTGAGCATTTCTGTTGAGGATTGGCAGTGGGGGTGGGGTGAGGGGTGTTTGGTTTTTATTCCCCCCATCTGCTGGGTGGTTGCAGCAGGTTTTGGTCACTTCACATGAGCCTGGGACACTGTGACTGTCATAAATATGAATCAATTGCCAAGCATCTGAATGTAAATCACAAGACCCTGGAGATGTTGCAACATTCCAGCTGATTGGTGCTTCTTCTGGGCTCAGCAGAAGTGCCAGGATCAGTGCTGCTTTCTAGCTGATTGGTGCTTCTTCAGGGTTCAGCAGAAGCACCAGGATCAGCGTCAAGCTCCAGCTGGAGCCTGGCGCTGATCCTGGCGCTTCCATTAAGCCCTGACAGCCCCGAAGCACTGATCCTGGTGCTTCTGCTGAGCCCTGACAGCCCTGCAGCTCCAACCATCTCTCGCTCAGGCTTGTGCTGTGCTGCCACCAGTTCAGCTCATTCCCCTCCCCCGCTACTTTTCTAGGATGGTCGCGTACCACCTGCCAGGTGCCAATGTACCACAGGTGGTATCCGTACCACTGGTTGAAAAGCCCTGTTCTAGAGCAGGGGTGTTAAATTGCTGGGCTGTGGGCTGGATGCGTCACGTGGAAGCCACGCCCACCCCCACCTCCGGCAAAGGGAAAAAAGTTGCGATACATCACAACACATCACATGACACGGCGAGTTTGACACCCCTGTTCTAGAGGGTGAAATGGCCTAATACAGGGGTCCCCAACCCCCGGTCTGTGGACCAGCACCATCAGCAGCATGCCAGCAAGCGGGCCGCACAAACAAGCAAAGCTCCATCCCTGGGATGCAGGCAGAATTCAAAACCACACACCCCTCTGGTCCGCGGAAAAACCTTTCTCCATGGCACTGGTCCCTGGTGCCCAAAAGGTTGGGGACCTCTGGCTTAATATACATGCAGCTGTGAGAACTCTTTGGTGCCTGGTTCCTTGAAGGCTGTTTGCTAGATTTCCCTAGTGTTCAACCAGGCTGTTATTTGGTTCATGTGGTGTATGCTCTAAAAGCAATGGTTGTCCATCTCTGACTTAACATGTGAATAGTTCTGAGATAACTTTCAAAGTATTACACAAAATAAGAAATATCCTTTCAGTTATTGTTTTCCCATTGCTTATTCTTGGTTTTAATCTTCGGACAGGAAAAGATGTTGTTCCAAATACATGCAGAGAATCAATGTTTTTTCTTTCTTTCTTTTTACAACCCTGTAATCCCTTAATGGAGCGTTTACTGGCCAGATACTCTTCCTGACACCGATGTGGAAGTCGCAGTAGAAGTGGGGGGGGGGGCTACCAAATTTGGGCTACAAAAGTCTGGATGCCTCCGTGATTTATTCATTTTACAATTTTTATGTACCATTTCAGTAGCAAGATTCTGGATGGAGCACAGCAAAGGAAATAAAACAAAAATAGAACATTGCATACCTATTAAAATCAGAGTCATGTATTTGGTTATATGGTTTGGATTATATATTTGCCCATGACCACATTATGGGCCAGATGCCTACTGTAATCAAATCATCTTCAAGGATTTCTATTTCTATTTCTATTTAATTTAATTTATATGCCGCCCTTCTCCCTGCGGGACTCAGGGCGGCGCACAACATATTTAAAACCAAAGCATATATACAGTCCCCCCCTATAAAACCGAATTAAACCAAATTTTAAAGTTGTGTCTTCCAAATTCCTAAAAATGAACCCAGGATGTCTTGAGTGAGAGGAGAATCAGGACCAATCTATATTCCAAAGCATGTGGGCTATTATACAGAAGACTTGATGCTAGTCCATACCTCTTCACTTTACATTTAGCAAATTCTAGTCCTTTGCTACCATCTAGTGGTCTCTGGATTTTTTTTTCAACCCAGATTTGGAAACCCTAGATTTAGGTAATCTAGATTGTTTTATGATTGTTTCCCTAAGGAGCTGCCTATTTAATTATTTATAAAACATATATGGCTACTATTTCACAAAGTGAAACCTCGGCGACATTAAAAAAACAACAACCCATCCCACCCTTCTCACGAAAGAGCGATAGCAAAGCCATACTATTATCCCCCTGTTTTAATCCTATCCCAGCCCAGTACTTAGGGAAGGAGTTACATTCGAAGGAAAGATAGATTAAAAGAGTGAAATACATAACAGTAATAGAAGTTAATTTCTAATAGGACGACAGCAGCTCATATCACGTGGATGGGTAATCCTCAACCTACAGCCTCAATTGATCCCAGAATCTCCATTGCTAAGCAAGACAGTTGTTAAGTGAGTTTTTGCCCCATTCTATCACCTTTTCTTGCCACAGTTGTTAATCAGTTACTGCAGTAACACGGTTGTCAAGTGAATCTGGCTTCCCCACTGACTTTGCCCGTCAGAAGGTTGCAAAAGGTTGCAAAACCATCATAAATATGAGTCAATTGCTAAGCATCTGAATTTTGATCACGAGATGTGGCAATGGACATAAGTGTGAAAAATGGTTGTAAGTCACTTTTTTCAGTGCCCTTGTAACTTCAAACGGTCACTAAATGAATGGTTGTAAGTCGAGAACAACCTGTATTGACCTATAGTGAAAAGACAATTCTAGACTGTTTTTAAATGGCCTGGTCCAAAAATATGAAAATGCTAGAGCAGCTAAAACTGAAGAGACTTAGTGTAATTATTTAATGGCCTGTAGATAAACCTTGGAATGGACTAGAAATGATATGAAGCTGTTGAAAGAAAAATCTTCATCAGGGTCCAGTCCAAGCTGGGAATAAACAAAATGGAGACTGCTTTAGAAAGAAGGTTGAAGTTTATTGAAGAGCGGAGCCAGACAGAAAGATGGCTCTTGGAAAGCTGATCACATGATCACATGTAGTAGGGAGTGGTGGGTTTTTATACCTTCTTGAGCTTTTGTTTGGAGTTGTTCCTGTGGCATGAACTTAGACCTGAGTCTGAGTGTGCCTTTCGGGTATTCTGATGGTGGTGGGTTAATCCTATTATGTCCCAAAGGTCATATCCTGCTTCCTGTGGCTGTGGCTGATGACTGTTGGATTATTTTGTGTGAGGGATGGTTGATTCTAAAGATCTTTGTCTTTCTAATCCAAGCTTCCTGGGGCCAATCTTTCTGACAAGATTATCACATCTGCATTTCTGCAGACCTGGTTTCTGTTTGGGGCAGAGAGACTTGGGGGGGGGGGTTGTTGGTTTTTGCCTTTAAGATCCTTATGCAAATATGCTGTTTATTTGGTCTCAAGGACTGGAAGAATGTCTTTAGGGCATGATGGGTCACCCCTGACTTTCTATTAAAAAAAACAACAGTAACCTAACTTGAGGGGTATGAACGCCACCCTTGGGGACCGGAGGCAAAGAATTGGGGGCGGGGGAATGAGAAGTCAGTGCGGCATTAACAGAGAAGATGGGGCATTGTGCAATGGTGTTGGCGGAGCGGGCAGGATGGCGGCCCTCCACAACAGTCCCACTTTCTCATGTGGCATACGTTATATTGCTTCACTGCTATTTCGGTTACTGCTGATAGTAGTAGGTAGATCCTAAAAGGCAGAAGCTATTGTAGAGTATCAGGAAGATGACTTTGAGGAAATAGGCAAGAACTGTTATATAAACAAAGAGGACTGAAACTTTTCTTGGGTCTCGGTTGCTATCATTAGGTGAATCCCACACAGGCGTTAGTAGTGATTTTACATGATCGCCATTTGTGACCTCCTGCCAGCTTCCCCATTGACTTTGCTTGTTAGCAGCTGATAGTGAAAGTCACAAATGGTGATGATGTGACTAAAGGATGATGCAA
This sequence comes from Protobothrops mucrosquamatus, assembly GCF_001527695.2. Taxonomy (NCBI): domain Eukaryota; kingdom Metazoa; phylum Chordata; class Lepidosauria; order Squamata; family Viperidae; genus Protobothrops; species Protobothrops mucrosquamatus. The sequence goes on from NW_015387437.1 coordinate 327,564, forward strand.
CGTCGGTTGTCAAGTGCTTGAAATGTGATCATATGACCGCGGGTACATTGCGGCAGCTACAGCTATGAATTGTAAGCCTCCTCAATTAGCTTTGTCATTATAACTTCAAACAATTGCTCAACGAGGACTAGCTGAATCCAAGGCTTCACACACACAGGTTGGCTTCACAAATCAGTCTTGTTCTACCTTTGCTTAGAAGATTGTATTACGCCCGACATTGCGATATATGTGGTTTGTTGCAATGTGTGAATCTGGACAGTTATAACTCAGTTAAAATAAAAGTTTAAGTAAATAGAAGCTGAGTAGAATTTATGAAGTAGTTCATTCAGAGAGTGGCTTCAAAGGAAAATTATTCTTTTTCTTTTTTCTTGAAACAATTGAGCACTCTCAAACTCTATATAAATGTTCAGAAGTGCAAATGAGTTAGTGTGAAGATCTATATCCTGAAGTGGACCACACCCACTGTCCCCATCCTGTTTGCCCACCTGTTTTAACAAAATGATGTGTAATTTTTCTCAACATTTGGCAGTCACAAATCTTGGGTGCTCCCAAACAGCTGCGATTTTGGAACTACAATGCAACCTTGACTGCATTCCATTAAAGCAGCGCTCAGTTGCTTGGAGAATCTATTGGTGAATTCCTTTAAAAGTGTCGTTAATCACTTAAGGAGTGACACTGCAGGGGAGGCTTTTCTTTTTTTTTATTTCTCATTTGTTAATATTCCCCGTTTATTACAGAAACTTTTTTTTTTTTTTACAAAAGTAATATTGTACCTATTTTATAATACAGCTTTACCCTTTTTCACTCACACTAGGAGACAGCCCGTTTATGGGAACTGGGAAATAAATGACTTTTGATGAACATTTGAAAAGTTCAGTGAACCTTCATGATATAAAACACCTGGGGGAACAAGCATAGCAATCTGATCTTCTTGCAAGCTTGTCTGCTTCATATTTATTCTGAACTCTCTTTTTCCTGGTTGTTTGTTGGGGAAATCCTTCATCTATATTCAGCACTAGTGAATATCACTGAAACGGAAAACAAAGGTATTAGTTTATTGTCTGTAAAGTCAATAAGAAATTCACCTAGTCTCCATTATTGTGTCAAAGATTTATTATTGCAAAATACAGAAAAACTAAACTTTTTTTCCTGAATCACGAGTGTTTAAACATTTGGGAAATTGTATCTGTTAATTTGTTAAATTAATACAATACATAAAATTTTAAAGAGCCCTGCAAATAGATTTATTTAAAAAAATATCTTTTCCCCCTTTAATTGTAACAAAGAATGAAGCCTCCCAAAATAGATTTTTGTCTTTAACCTAAACATTATTCCAGATAATATTGAATATAGATTTTTATACATTTGAGGTATATTTTCTATTTTTTCCTTTTCCATTATTTTGTTTATTCTTTAAGATTTCATATTTTTAGTTTTTAATCTGAAGTTTTGTTTAGTACAATTTAGGAAACGAAATGAAGAAAGACAAAATTAAAATTTTTAGGAAGGCTATTAAAATGCATGAATGATGGAACAATTTAAAGATTAGTACATTTTAAATCATGAACTTAGAATTACTACTTCAAGATATAGATGGTCTTCAACTTACGATCATTCATTCAACAATGGTTAAAAGTTATGATGAACTCGGAAAAAATGACTTATGACCCATACTTGTACTTATGACCATTGCAACACCCCATGATCATATGATCACAATTGGGGTGCTTGACAACTGGCTCATATCTATGACCAGTTGCAATGTCTACAGTCACATGATCACAATTTGTGATGTTTTTGCTGATTTTCAGCAGAAAACACCCATTGGGAAGCTGGATTTGCTTAATAATCATGTGACTCAATAACCACAGTAAAAGTTGACATAAAATTCGGACTAAGTTGACTTAGATTGCAATGACTTATGACAAAATTCAGTTTCCAATTGTGCTCATAAGTCAAGGACTACCTGTACCAGATTATAGTTAAATGATGGTCCCTTTGGTTGCCCCCACTTTCCACCAAAAGCCTTTTTGAAATGACTTTTAAACATGAAACCATACTATTACTAATTTTGGATACATATACATATGTTATTCCAGAATATTTTAAAGGTTAAAATACAACTGAAACCAGTGATTTTTCTTTTGGGAATATTGGACAGGCAACTAGAAAAAGGTCATGAAACTCTGTTTTTATATATGACAAATGCAGTAAGATTATTATATACTCAAAAGTAGAAAGACTTGACCCTACTCACAATGGAGGAATGGCTGGTAAATATGATGAAACTTGTAGAGATGGCTCAACTCACCTCTTTAGTTGCAGAAAGAACAATATCTGTATTCATCCATTCTATATTGACTTATAGACTTTTTGAAACAGAAAAATGCACCTGGTTTGTGGTTTTGATTAGAAAAAAAGATGAATAAAATGGATAAAAAGTGAGCTCTTTTTTGTAATCAAAATAAGCATTAATATTGCAAATGTACTTATATTTGCTGCAAAGAAATCAGAATCTTTTTTCTATTTCTTTTTGTTCTCTTTCTTTTTTAGTTTGTGTTAGTTTTTATGTTTTTTGTAAAACTTTTAATAAATTTATACACAGACAGATAGACACACAAACACACCATATTATTTCTGAGTTTCCTAAAGGAAAGGTGTATGTTTATAGGGAAGTATTGAATGAACATTGCAGGCACATCTTTGTAATTCTTCTGATTTAAATAGGCTATATCTTATTCCTAACAACCAGGAGCACACAAAGTGAATGATATGGGAGGAATTTTTTGGTGTGTGTGTGTGTGTGTCTTTTTTCAATAGTCAGACATTCCTTCAAGCTTCTCATTCACCTCCAGCATATCAAGAGTGTGGAATTGTTTTGTTGCTCTGTCACATATACATTGTTCTGGACTACAGCCTGTGCTGGTATGCCAAGAAATAATGCTGAAGAAAACCAGCTTAAAATATGTGAAGAAGATGATGTTGGTCATCATCTTCAAAGCGCTCCATGGCATCGGACCTGGATATCTCCGAGACCGCCTTCTGCCGCAGATTACCTCCCATCGGCCGGTACGCTCCCACAGAGTGGGTCTCCTCAGGGTGCTGTCAGCCAGACAGTGCCGGCTGGCGATTTCCAGGGGGAGGGCCTTCTCGGTGGGAGCTCCCACCCTCTGGAACGAACTACCCCCAGAGATCTGGGTGATCCCGGATCTCCCCTCCTTCCGCCGCGCCCTA
>NW_015387437.1:330897-389399 GCF_001527695.2 Protobothrops mucrosquamatus
GGCTCTTCCAACAAGCGGGATTGGCCTAGGGGAATTTTTAGTGGGGTTTTAAGAGAAATTTTAATTATATAGGCCATAGTAAATATTTCTTTTTAATTAGGTTTTAAATTGGGTATTTATTGTTGTATCTGTTTTATAAGGCTGTCAGCCGCCCTGAGTCCGTAAGGAGAAGGGCGGGATAAAAATTGAATAAATAAAAATTGAATAAATAAATAAATAAATAAATAAGAAAATGCTGGGAGAAAAATGGAAATTAAGAATTAACACTCTTAGGAGATTTTGAATGGCCAAATTTGATGATCACTAATCACAGTGAAATCACAGATGATTGTTATTGCAATAAGTTTGCAGCATTTATCAAACCAAGAGGAATTATAAAATTCTGCCACTGTAAAAAGAGTTTTCTGAAGATGGATGCCAGTCACTAGGTAATCCTACCTGATTTGATTTTAATTGACAACTAGTACAATTTCTTAAATTATCTCCACAGTTTTCATATAAATTGTTCTGCACTGATCTCTTTAATTTTATATGCAAAGAGCTAAGTATATTTCCCTAAAGATAGAAGTTAACTTTTTAACAACTAAATGTATTTTCATATGTGTAGGAGTAAAGTTATTAGCTTACTTCTTCCCAGCTGAAAGTCTTTGGTGCAGCTGAACACCATATTTGCAGCAGAATAGGTCTTAATTGACATACTGGTATATCTCTCCCAACACTTGATTAATACTCTAACTTCGTTAAACATGTTTTAAATAAAAAGCATGTTCTGTGGAGTTTTTATTTCTTCTGGATATTTTCCTTGGTTTAGGATTCTTGAAAATGAAAGGGTTTGGATCTAATTTTGTAATCTTGAAATTGGTCTGATACAAGAACTGTCTTAATAACATTTTTGTTTTGTCCAACGTAATGAACCAACATAAGTAGCTAAAAAAGCAAATGAAGTTCAAATCAACTTGTGTTTTTATGGACTAACACTTAATAACTGAAGAGTGCTGGATAAATTATGTTACAGTCAAAACAGTTTTCAGGATTCTATAAACTTGTTTTACAACATTGAGTTCACACACAACTAAACCATCCATCAGTCAGATGTAGGAATTTAAGAAGTTGCGTTCACTCCTCAAATTTACATTTATTTTCTTGTACTATGACTAATAAATAGTGAAAGATCTAATAAGCTTGCATTTATTTTAGAAAGGTTCCACCAGTGCTTTAGAATTGGATCTGGACCTTGGTGTTCTCACTCTGTTTGAGTTTAGCAGCTAAGCTGTTTTGTTTCAGGCTTAGCTGGTTTGCTTTGTCTGAAATGTTTCTATCAGAAAAAGTGGTATTCTGATTTGTCTACAGAACTGTTGCATCTTCATTTCTCCCACTGAGCTTTAGTGGATGTAATTAGCATTCTGCATACAAGCAGATCCTTAAACACAGAAGATGACTTGGCAAAATAGATACCCAGAGACAGGATCATGACCATGCCTGATATTTGATGTACAGCTGGAAGTTAGGTGATGAACAGAAAATCCATGGACCTCTATATATTACCTCACTCCTGATAAAGATAGGCCATATAATTCTACCTTGACTGATGCTTAATTTATTAAATTCTTAAAGCACCCATCAGCAATAGGTCTCTGGATAGTACATACCAATTAAAATGTAATACAAATATAGCATAAAATGAAGTATTTATGAATAAAATATTCAGATGTGTAAACAGTAAACCAACAGCGCTCTCCAAAATAATAGCAATCATGATAGGGCAATAGATAAGAACTCTGTAAAACTACCAGTTTTTTTTTTTTAAAAAGGCATTTGCTTCTTGAAAGCGTATAACGAACACACCAAGCCAATGCCTGGAATGGATGTTCCATTACTGGGTGCTGATACTGAAAAGTCTCTTCATTTTTTTATCTACCCACTCTTATTTTGAAGGAGAACATAGAAAAATGTCTTTGGTGAAGGTCTTACTGTTTGGGTAAGCAAAGTTGAAGGAAATGTGCTTTCAGTTAATTTGGCCCCAAGACATTTTGGGCCTGCCAAGTTAATACCAGTCCTTAGGGCTAGGGCTAGCTAATAGCAATAGCACGTAGACTTATATGCAGCTTTACAGTGCTTTTACAGCCCCATTTAAGCAGTTTACATAGTCAGCATATTGCCCCCAGCAATCTGGGTCCTCATTTTACTGACCTTGGAAAGATGGAAGGCTGAGTCAAACTTGAGCCAGTGAGAATTGAACTGCTGAAGTGCTGGCAGCTGGAAAGTAGCCTGCAGTACTGCATTCTATCCATTGTGCCACCACAGCTCTTGGCATAACACAATTACTGTATATCAGCCAGATCTATGAATTAATTGAAGTTTCTGAACTATGTTCAAAATCAGCCTTATGTATAGTCCATTTCAGCAATCCAGTTAGAGATTACCATAGTGTTAATAACTGGATCTAGCTCTCTTTCTCTTTCTCAAGGTAAGATTGTAGCTGTTAAGAGTTATTCTGAGCCACTGAGATCATTTGTGTTTCCAAGTGGCAACAATGGTTCAGGGGTATTATGTTCTTGATCTTTTAATGGGAGTATAATCACCTACAGGTTGAACATTCCTCATCTGAGCAAATAAGCTACTGACAATCAAGATTTGTGTAGTACATCACATCTTATTAGCAACTATTCAAATCATTATCTTGCTTAGGCATTGGTTTAGAACAGCACCCCCCAACCTTTTGGACACCAGGGACCTGTCCCATGAAGAGAGGTTTTTCCATAGACTGGAGGGAGCATGGTTTCATGGCCACAAATGGGGCTTTGCTTGTTTGCATGGATTGGTTTCTGGCATGCTGTAGGCCTGTGGCAGTCCATGGACCAGGGGGTTAGGGACATCAACTATCATTCTAGTCTTAGCTGAACAAGAGAAATAGATGAAACGTTAATTCCTTAAAGACTGAGATATCACAGGAAGCTATGCCAAATGCTATATAGTAAAAGTTAATTTGGAAGAAGGAGCATTTATAGGAAATTGTTCAAGTAAATAAAATTAAATGTAGAATTACTTAAGGGCGCAAGAGATCTTTGTAGGTGGTGGAACCAAAGAATCGTTGACAAGAAGGTCCTTGAATATAGGAGCAGAAAAAAAAGGAGAAAAGGCAATAGATACTTTGAAGGTAAATATATTCTATATTAAGACATTAGCATGATATTCAGGTTTTTGTTTAAGGGGAAAATAAATTTACTGTAAAGCTTTGATTCAGAGACATTATGATTTGTACAATTAGATAATTTTGAAGTATACCCAATGAGAACATGTGATTTACAAATGTTATCCTATTAGTACCAAACTGCCTGTTTTAGTATTTCAGAATTTATGACACAGGACATCAGCTAAATTTGAAATATACACGGTTCTTTTCTAATTCTACTGGTCAAGTTCAATGAGTACAATGAGTCCTAACATTTTTGTTGTATACAGTGCATCTTCATTGGCCTTGAAGAAGCCATTTTGAAAATTTTAAAGATGCAAACATTTTAAGCTACTGATTGAAATTATGGCTTTACCTTAAGGAATTATAAATATAATGAGAATATAATAATGATGGTGACGATGACGATGACGATGACGATAACGATAATGATAACGATAACGATAACGATAACGATAACGATAACGATAACAATAACAATAACAATAATAACAATAATGTGGTTGAAAAGAAGAAAGTTTGCATGATTGGTGTGACTTTAGCAGGAAATAATAGAATAGAAGGCAAATAATTAGAAAAGATCACAAAGTATCAAGATATGAGAATCAAAATTTAAAGATTATGGTCTAAACTGGTAGGGGTGGTCCCAATGCTTAGCACTGGGTGCCATACTAAAAAATATTGGATGGCATTTAGAAAACCCGCACATCAACATTTCCATCCTCCAGTTGTAGAAGGCCACATTTCTTACATCTGCACATATCCTATGCCAATCCATTATAATATTCTAGATTCTTGGGATGGGCTCAATGCGTATGAAGGAAAACACTAGCTAAAGAACTGGTAGCTGTGACTTCGCATTGTTGTGAACATATAATAATAATATAGATAGGTGGACAAAAAAAATCAAATCATGTCTAAACTTCTGTCTGACTGTGTGACCAACCATAATGTACCAATAGATGACATGATAAAGATTTGAAAAGGCTGTTCCCTGGATTCATTAAGGTCAGTGCCAAAGCTGCCACTGACATTGTGGCAGATTTGATCATTTATGAGGTAGTGTTTTTTGGACAACCAATAGCAGTCATGTTTAAAAAGAAAATAAAATAAAAGGGGCTTTTATTGCTCACGGTTTGTATCCCAATGTTATTTCTCACACGTTTATTGTGCTACTTCCCTTAATTTGATTCCATGCTGAGTCCCGGTGGGATGCCTTTCAACACATTGTACTCGTGATTCCAGGACTGAACTTGCAAGGGTTTCTTTTACAAATGGTTCCTAACAGATGTGCGGCACACTTTATTAACTCAAGTACCCATTAGTTGAAAATTTCATTAGTTTGGTGGAAAGGGGATCAGTTTCATCAATAGACCTGGTATGGTGGGACTCTTTGTGTCAATCTGACCCATATCAAAATGGATTATTGTTGTAAGTGAGACAAGTGACCTAATGTTCTGCCTATTATACACACATGATCCTTTTAAAATGCTAGTGTGGGAAAACTGCATACTTGAGTGAATCTCCAACACGTAGATTCTTAATAGGTGGCAGCCCTTCACTTAGCAACGTTTATTTGAGGCTATATGTGTGTATGTATGAATTACTTGGGGTACAGTTGCCAACCAAGTAACCAAGGGGAAATCAGAGCAGAGAATGAAACAGAACAATAGTTTATATTACATACACTTAAATGAAATCAGGTGGCCAGATGTACTTTGTGTATACTGTAGTGCCACCATTTGACTAGCTAGAAGCATTTTACCTCAGAGTTTTCATTCAGGAAGATTTCTTCCTGTGAGACTACATTGATAAAATAATTATGCCATGTAGAACATAATTATATTGCATCACAGGTAGAGCAAGTGATGGCATTTTTAAAAAAAATACACTTGATGTAATACATTACAACGTACTGCGAGTAAATTTCAGATAATAAAATAATAACAAATAGAATAGAAAATAGGGTGAAAGATAGGCCACAGGATCCATATCCCCATTTAGACCTTTTTAGATCATGCATGCTTGTGCAGATTTCATATACTAATTGATAAGTTATTAACTCAATACATTTTAATTTTTCTGAGATGCTTGGGAAAAAATGCAATTCAGAAAAGAATACAGCAGCCATTGGTTGTTCTTGTAATACTTTTTATAATTATTTTGTTCTTTGGAATAGCATTAGGAAATCCCTTTCCTGGTGCTTTGCAGTTCATTACTTATGAATGGAAAGAGACACAATGGCTCAGTGGTTAAAGATGCTGAGCTTGTCAGCTGAAAAGCCTGGGTTTGACTTAAGCACTGTGCCCGAGCTCCTGGCAGCCTAGCAGTTCGAAAGCATACAAATGCAAGTAGATAAATAGGTACCATTTTGGTGAGAAGGTAACAGTGTTCCATGTGCTTCAGCATATAGTCATGCTGGCCAAATGGCCATAGAAGTATCTTTGGACAATGCTGGTTCCCTTGGCTAAGAAACAGAGATGAGCACTGCTTTCTAAAGTCGGGCATGAATGGACAGGGGAAACCTTTACCTTTTATCTGTAAATGAAATCATATTTAAACAATGATCCAATGAAAACATTATGGATAGACTGCTTTAAACCAAGGTTAGTGAAGTTACTTGGTCTGCAACTAGTCCAACATTAGCACCCAGAACCTCTTGAGAAGCTAGAAAGAAGAACTTCCCAGCATTGCTTAGCCTGCTAGTACCACCTTGGAATCAGCTGTGCATCAACAAGAATGGTGATATAATCAAGTTTCCCCCAATTGGGCTTTTGTGATCCCTTTGAGATCAGTAAAAATGGTGCTAGAGAGAACGTCCAGTTTACATTGCCCTTTATAGTGTTGACAATTATTTATGTATTGTTTTTCTTCAAAAGCTGAAAGTGTTGTGTGATTCTCGTTCACCACTTTAACTTCAGAGTATCTATGTAGATTCAGCTGACTGGCCTGAGCTAATTCAGAAATCATTATGGGCAAATAGATGCTTAAACTTGGGTCTCCCAAGTCTTAATCCAGCACCACATTCACCACTGTTTCTCAGTGTAAATTTATTTCAAAGGGTGAGATGTTATATTTATTTGAAGTTATTGAGAACATGATGCACAGCGGAAGGGATGGAGACAAAGCCCTCACTGGGGTAAACAGCATCTTTATTTCAAAACAGCTTTCTAAGTAGCCTTTATACCCAAATACTGGCTTCCACTTCAAAGTGAAATATGAAAAATGTTTAATCCCACTTCCATAATATATCTTATCTATTATTTTACGGTTAGATAGACAAGGAAGAAGGTGTCTTCTGAAAACATGGGTTGAAACATCATATTCCATTTTTGTGAAAAGGATGGAACTTGTGGAGATGGCTAAATTAGCTTCTTTGATCAGAGGGGAAAAAAATCTACATTTATGGCTGATAAAACCCTTTACGGGTAGTCCTTGACTTACGACCATTCATTTAATGATTATTTGAAGTTATAATGGTAATGAAAAGAGGGACTTACAACTAGTAAGTCACACATACTGTATGAACATTGAAATCCCCCCTTTCCCATGGTCATCTGATAAAAATTAAGGCCCTTGGCAACCAGCATGTATTTATGATGATTGCAGCATCCCAGGGTCACATGATTGCTATTTGTGATCTTCCCAGCCTGGCTTCTGACAAGCAAAGTCAGTGGGGGAATCCAGATAATGACTGTGGGATTCACTTAACAACTGTGGCAAAAAAGATCCAAAATTGGGTGCAATTCACTTAATGACTGCATTGCTTAGTGACAGAAGTTCCAATCCTAATTTGGTTGAAAATTAAGGACAGTTTGTATAGAGTTTTTACATGGAATGGAAAAAATATGCACTTATAATTTGTGGTTTTGATGATTAGTAAAAATGAATAGAAAAAAGTGAGCTTTTCTTTTTGTAATCATAGAGTAAGAGATAATTTTGTAATTGTACTTATATGTGCTGCAAAGGAAATCAGAAGCTTCTTCCTATTTCTTTTTATTCTTTCTTTTTGTGCTTTTTCTTTCTTTCTTCTTCTTTTGCTTTTACTTTTTAATAGTTTGTGTTAGATTTTATGTTTCTTGCAAAATATTTAATAAAACTAGATATTAAAAAAGAAACATCATCTTTCCTACATATACTGTATGACAGAAGAAAAGTTTCATTTTAACAGATTCCTCACTGGCAATCATGTACAAACCAGTGCTTATAGTTTAAAAGAAAGAGTTAAGTGTCTAAACTTTCAGTCTTGGAACTGTATAGCAAACTAGTATTTCCTTAAATCCCAGGTTTATTCATAATGAAAGATAGGAATCAGTGAATGTAAAACTAAATTCTGATTATTCTTATACGGAGAAGAATGGAGCATTTTCAATATTCCTACTTGTATATACAGCATCAAATTATTGTTTGATGTTAATCCAGCCACCCAGAACTCTTAATTGAAGAAGAAAGATGTAGAAACTATCAGAATGAATAGTTCAATTAAAAGACACATACACATATTTTTTACTAAAATTACATAATGTTTTTATTCTGATGTTAGAAAGAAGAGATAGGAGGAGGAAGCCTATTAGTCTGAACTCTAGTACGTACATAACCTTCTAACAAAACATGAAACAAAATAAATAATGAAGCCCAAATATTTTGCTATCAGAAAAGATAAATCTCAATCTCGTGGGGAAAAGATTGTAAGCCTTACTGTAGGGATGTCCTGCATCTTTAAATACTGAGCAACAGGTTATGAATTCGCTTATGAAACACTGCATTTTTCTGAAGATGCAGCACTAATGCAATAAAGACCAATAGCAGCATGAACTGCCATAACATGTGTATAGAACAAAGAATTCATTTCAAAAATTGCCAAGGCTGACCTTGGAGTGGAATAAGAATGAAAACATTGCACAAGATGAATAGAAATATATATATAAAAAATAATGGCACATGTTCAGAAAAAATATTAATTTGGTTAATAAAGAAAAAAAAATATTTTCACAAGTCTGGTGCTGGACCTTGATAGGAGAAAGAACTGTTTGGGGGCAGAAATAAAGCCATGGCTGTTTTGCATGCAAAATAATCTGAATCATTTTTATTTTCTTAGAATGCATAGATTCCATCCCCATATTTGTCTCCAGTCTCCTTTTTTTTCTTCCTTTATGTATGCTTGTTATATTCCCAATTGAAAATTATTTATAACTTACATTCTTTAATTTAGCGTGACCTCTATCTTATTCTGCAAAATTACGAATATTTATTAAGATCAGTTACAAAATATATTGAACAACAAGGGGCCAGACGGGCTCTGAGGCCAGTGGAAAACCTTTCATTAGCAAACTGGATCATGATCTAGCTCCCACAAGTAAACTTGTAATAAAGGACGATAAAAGGAAATAAATGTATTCATTTATTGACTTTGCAGAGGAATAAGCTGACTCACCGATTATTTAGTTTTCATATACAACAGCTTAAAATAGTTTACTGATGGTGCAGAAATTCAGATTGCTGCCTTTAAATATGTGATAACAATTTGTACCATTTTTTTCCTGTGAGTACATCTGTACATTTTGCTTGATCTGTTCCACAGTCAATTGCCCAACATAAATTTACAGATCCATTAAATTTTGCTGCTGACCAATTTTTTTTTGTGGTGTTTAGATCATTGATTTGCCAGAATAGTTTGTTGCTGTTGAAGATCTTCATCACTTAATGGGCCTTGATAAATCGCCGACAAATTAAATGGTTTTGGTATATCTATTCTGAGCTCTCCTTGGCGAACAGCTATGTAGGGCCTCAGAGCATCTGCTGTCACTTTCTCAAGCCAATCAAGTAGCTTTTGGAGATATTGGAAGAATGTAGTATACTTCTCAATTGTCAAGTCAATCAATCTTTTTGTCTCACTGATGAGCATTTCATAAGAGTTGAAAAGGTGGTTGTATGTCTCCTGCAGCTTTGCCTTGACCTGTTGGTTTTGTTCAGCTGCACTCTGTTTTGCCACTTTAGACCAATACTGGATCTTTTCATGTGCAGTTTTGGAAAACTCAGCAAGTTTTTCTTGGTTCTCTAAAGCTTCTTTTGCTTGGTCTGTCAGGTTTGTGATCAGGTCAGCAGCTTCATTTATCCATTTGATGTGCCACTCTAGTATAGTATTAAAAAAAGTCTTCAGCCAATTTATAAATTTTTCTTCCACTTCATAATATTTGAGAGACCATCCAACTACATTTGGGTCAAAATATTCCTTCCTCAAATCTCTTATGCTGTGTAGAAGTTCTTCTAACTTATTATAAATTTCAGAGAAAGTATTCTGGATAATGTTTTCAATGCGAGGAGAAAAATATTTTACATCACCTGCTAAGCTATTCAGTGCATTCAAGAAGTTTACAAACAGTTGTTTTGTTTGTTCTTTCAGATGGTCATAGTTTTGAGCTTGCAAATTTTTGATAAGCTCTTCTATCTTTTGGAAGACTTGCTGAATTCTTTCCTTTAGGTCTCTTAGATGTTGTGCAAAGTCAATCTCTCGGAGACCAACAAATATCTGACTAACTTTCTTTTGCACATGGGTTAAAAATGTTTTGATTTCTGCAAGTATGTCACTACCTTTGATTATCTCAGAGGAAGCTGGGATTTTAATTTCTGCTTCATTGACAAAGGTAATCAAAGAATCAAAATATTCCTGCACTCTTGCAATGGACTGATCTACAGCTTTTGCTACTTTTTCAGTAATTATCACATATAGTTCTTCACCAGTATGCTTCCCAGGAAGGCCTGGTACCTGGAATCTTGTTACCTTCAAAAATTCAATGGCAGAATCAATAAGACGTTTTATCTGTTTATGGTATTCAACTATAGAATCCATTATGGCATCCAAAAATTGGGTTCTGATCTGGTCATACTCTATTTGGCTAGCTTGATCTGCAGCTTTATGGTATAGTTTTTGGGATTCTGTCTTAATCTGTTCATATTTTCCTGTGACCTGGTTAGTTACTTCATGAAGCTGTTGTTCTAGTTCACTGATACTGTTTACTGTGTTCACATATGTTTGGTCAATATTACTTCTCAGAGTATCCTTCAGTTTTGAGGCAGCAGAGCTGATTTCCATGCCTGTATGTTCACGGTGGTACTTGTTAGCAGTGTAGTACAAAGCATCAGCCATTTTAGGCACTTTCTCTTTTAAACCTTCAAGTAACTCTGTGACAGCATCCTCTTTCCAGTTGGTTTTGATTTGAATCAATTCTGGATTTTTGAAGGATATTTCACTTTTTAAGATCTCCACTTCATTCTGAGGGTTAGACTGTAAACGTAAAATATTTTTTTATGAAGGATTATTTGCTACTTTGTTATGGAACAAGACATTTACTCCCTATTACATTAAATGAAATCAATTATATTTGGGCTGTAAAACAGTAACAGTTTTATAGTCTCTTGAAGGCCTTTGAAATGAAAAAGTGCAGCATATAAAAATATAAGTAAAGTGTACACCTTGTTGTACAAGTATTTCCTTTCGGAGCAATCTTCCACCCATAATAGGGCGATTCCTAATTTTATTTATTAATTCATACAGAATTGTTAAAAAATTGTAATGTATCATTTCATTAAAAAAATACTCAAATGATTCAGTTTCTGTCTTAAATCTTTGGCTCAGCCCACACTTTTCATTTAGTGTTATTTACAATTTGATTTTAAATCCAAATAGCTAATGGCAGATATGATGGTACTGATAATTAGCAGAATTGCAACAGAACAAAAGGGAGAGGTACCCTAGGACCTTTTATTTATTTATTTGTTAAATTTGCCACCTATCTGCCAAGAATCTTTTAAATGGATGGATCGGGCCTAATCAGTCCATGTTGCTTTAACATGTGTTGGTATTTGTTGTATCCCATTTCATATTAATGAGCGTTGGCTTTTTACAAAAAAGAATTCTTAAACATCTCTACTGGAAATTACAGGTGCTAGTTCTGTTTCTATTTTTCAGTCTTTTAAAGAAATGATAATAACAAACTGAAGTAAGTACACCACACATCTGATATAGATGTATTACAAATGCCCTTAAGCACTGAGTGGGGAAAAAAGCGGTTTGGCTACAGTGTTCATTCACTCAGTTCTATTTAAATAGATCTTGAACTGCAGCATCATATCTCGCTTGTTCATATTTGTATTTGATTGAAATAGACCTGTAGTGGGATTGAGTAGTGTGCTGCATAACTAATAATTGGAGGAAAAGTTGCGCAGATGGCTACACTTCATATTGCTATCAATACTGATAGTCAGTTTTGAGAATACTTATGCATTCCTTGATTAGATCAGTATTCAGGTATTTGAATGTTTAGTTGATGCCTATGTTTATATGTGTATTTTATACATATATACATTTATTGTACATGCATATGAACACAATATTATGGACTTATTCTTACTCAGTATGCCTTTTTAATTAATCAATCTCTATATGTCAACTAAATGATAGTAATTGAATACAAATGGGGAACAACAAAACATTTCACTGCCTTCTAATTGTGGAGGTTTTGATAGGGCTGTTTATTAAGGGAAGATTTAAGAATAAATTAAAGGAAATTCTACTATAGTGCCTAAGTGTTGACTTTTTTTCCTGAAAAAAAATCTTTGTGTAAGGAGGACAAATCAAAGCTGCAGCTAAGGGAAAATCCAGCCTTCAGTAGGGGCTTGAATGACTAATTGAAGTTAGGTTCCACTGAAGTCAGTCCAACTTGGTCAGAATAAAATTGAAGGTCGTTTGAACTATGGAGCGTAGTCTTAATTTTAATCTTGCCTACCTGAGTTTGGTAGAAGATCTTGCTGTTGAGAATACTGGAATCCAGGCTGATAAGAAAACGAAGAGTACCAGCCGAAGAAGATGATATCATTGTAGAAACTCTTGAATCATCTCCCTGGTAGCGCATTTGGACATCTGTGAAAGTTGGACTAGTGATGTCCAGGGATGCTTTGTCCCGAACAATTCTAAAAGAGGCACAAAGTAATCACAGGATAAATTAATTGCTCATTCATATAAAGTAGCACTTTTTTTAAAAAAAAAGGGCCTATTATAAATGACTTATTGATGCTCAATTTCTTTGGAATGGCCTACTCAAAGTCTTAGCTAGCACCAACTCTGAAGTATGTTCAGCATCAGCAGAGCACGTTATTTGTGCATGCCACTTAAGTGCTATTTAAATATTCTATCTATAAATATTTAGGGAGGGCGTTATTTGATTGATTTTAATATTGATTAGTTCTGCTGTTTTATTGCTGCTGGATGGTTAGATGCAAGCTGAAACCATGCATTCATGTATAACATGACATATGCATATTTTGTCAGTCGCCAGTTCTTACTGTTTCAGGGCATTTTTTCCCCACAGTTGGTAAGACGGTTTGGCAAATGCTGGGTGCCTACCTTGCAAAAGGATACATTCAGCTTGTTAGTTCAAAGTTAGTTTAATCTAGTGGTTAAGGCACTAGACTAGAAAGCGGGAGACCATGAGTTCTAGTCCTGCCTTAGGCATGAAAACTATCTGTGTGACTTTGGGTCAGTCACTCTCTCTCTCAGCCCAACCCACCTCACAGGGTTGTTGTTTTGGGGGAAAATAGGAAGAGAAAGTTGAGTTGGTTATGTTTGCTGCCTTGAGTTATTTATAAAAATAATAAAAATGGGGTACCGGTAAATAAATAAAATAAATAAAAAATAAAGTCACTATAGAATACAACCTGTAGGTTAGTTTATATGATCATCAGTAATAATTGCTATTAATCAATCTGGATGATTACCTGGGTAATGAGCAGCAATATATAAATCTATACCTGATTTTCAGCAAATGCATATTCTCAGTCAGTATTTGAATTTGGATATATATCCAAATTTCTTTTTCTGACAAAGAGTTAAAGAATTAAATTGGGAGACTAAGATGGCCATTTCTAGCTTGTTCTGCTTTCATCAGTTAGCCATACCCTTTATGGGATTCGAACCTGGGCAGTTTACATACTAGGCAGTGATTTAACCACCAAGCCACAGGCTCTCCTCCCCTCTTTGCCAGCAGAGTCAAGGGAGTATATACAGGAAGTTTTTCAGACAGACCAGGTTCGAATCCCATAAAGGGTATGGCTAACTGATGAAAGCAGAACAAGCTAGAAATGGCCATCTTAGTCTCCCGATTTAATTCTTTAACTCTTTGTCAGAAAAAGAAATTTGGATTTAAAATGTTTCGCAGTTGTGACTTGAGCCTGCTTAATGCCCCTAGTTGGGAGGCTGCATGGTAAAAGATATTGTAAAAAGTAAAACTGCAGTATAGCAGTTAAAAATGTCAAGGTGTACTCAATCAGAATTTTATATATTTTCATGTAATTTTAAAATATTTCTTTCTGATAAAACAGATCATATTATATATTGTATTAATACAATGGAAAAATAAGATTCAAAACTCTTCTGAATTATTAAATGGCATGACTGAAGTGACAGTGTTATGCAGTGTTATGCAGACCTTGATGGAAAGAATAATTTAAAAAGTCAACATGGGACAATATTTCAGATAGCTACCATTGAAGCTCTATTATTCAGTCAAAGAGAGTTAAAAGGAAAGTTTTGGTGGTGTTTTATAAAACAAAGATTAATTTTAGTAGATCAAATGCAGTTCCGCTGGGAAAGAAGCCTGCTAAATATCCTCATTACCCTGCCTTTAAGCACAACCCTGCCTTTAAGCCCTTGACTTTCAACAATTTGTTTAGTGGCTGTTCAAAGTTACAAAGACACTGAAAAAAGTGACTATGACCATTTTTCACACTTGCGACCATTGCAGCATCCCCGTGGTCATGTGATCAAAATTGGGATGCATGGCGATTGGTTCATATTTATGGTGGTTCAGTGTCCTGGGGTCATGTGAACAGCATTTGCGATCTTCTGACAAGCAAGGTCAATGGGGAAGCCTGATAACGCTTACGGAGTAAGGTGTAAAGTCTCCCTTATATAACACTGCTTAATGGATTAGGATTCCCCATTTATGGCATATAGTTTCATCTATAGATTTGCTAACATAAAGAATATATTTAGGATATAATCTGAGTCAAATCAGAGGTTTATTCTTCCAAACTTTTGGGCTCATGCTGGAGCCGATCCTCAGGGAACTTCTTTCTCTCCAGAATGTGTGTACTAGTTATAAGTGTTTATTATATTTATATGGTATCTGGTTGTATGTGGCTTTTACTTATTAATTAGGATGTTGATGGCTGGCCATTAAGTCATTAATTCCTGTTTCCTTATGTGGGCATGTCTCTTAAGTACCTGGTAGGCTGGTGATAAATCAGCACTCCCATTGACTGACAAGGGGCCTGTTTCCCAGGCTTCAATCATTTCTCCTCAAGAAATGTGCAGAGCGGGCACATTCATTGACTCAGATTGGATCCTGCAATATTATCCTGCGATAATATTTGCCTTCATTGGTGAGAATATATTTACCTGTCACCTTCTGTAATGTAGACGGCTTTATATTTTCCACTTAGCTCAGGATGAGCTAAATCATACTGTCTATTTAGTGTGAAACGGTTACCTTCATATTGGTAGGTGGTTACACCTAGAAAGAAAAGGTTTCAAATGGGTGAAATTGGATCTCACAAATTTAGGATGATACATACACTGATTTCATAGGCATTTCAACAGTGTCCTTGAGATTTTTTGTTTGTTTAACCATTACCTTCAATTAATAGAACAGTTTTTACTGTTAATTCTTTAGTTCTAAAGTAGCTGTTATAACAACCTGCACACAGCAAAACTAGTCTCATGAATTCAGGATTACTTCCCTGGTCTAATCTCTTTTCACTCATGTATAAAATCCAGATGGATTTCAAACTCTCTACTCCCCCCCCCTCAAAAAACAACAACATTACTTTGCCTCATCTTACCTATGTTACATTTTAAAGTAGCAGAAGTTCTTTCAATTCACTTATCTTAAATTCCAATCAATTATATCTAATTCAAAGATAAAACAATATAAAATATAACACGAATATTCTTACCATCTAAATCATATTCTAGAAACTGCAGTGGTGAATTTGCAGTAAAGTCAATGGAATGTTCAAAAGCTTCCTTTGTGTTCTTCAGATCTGTTTTCCAGGTAGCACTGTACAATGGGGAAGCGATCTTGAAAGAACTAGACAAAGCTCCAAATTTGGGGAAGTAAATTCCAGCAGGTAAAGTAAATGTAAAAACTGGTATTTCAATCTGCTGTTGAGGAATTGTAATTGTAGGCAAATCAAAATCAGCGATCTTGTTGGCTACAACATCCAGATCAATATTTATGTTGCCAAGAAAAAGTCTCTTTGGAAGAGTAAATTGGGGTATTGTTACAAGCTTGGGATGCTTGGGAACTGTTAGCTCAAAGTATGGAATTTTATTTTGTCCCAGATTATTGTATTTGGTTATTTCATCAAGTTGCATTTTTGGTAGCAGAGGAAGGTTGATATCAAATGATGTATTATTCACCCTTTCAAGTACATTGAACTCATGTAGACCAATGGTGAAAAATTGAACGTGAATACCTACTGCTTTAATTGCAGGAAACTTGATTATAAATCTATCTGCCAGTTGACTGATACTTATAGGGAAAAAATACCCATCCTGATTTTTTGTGTATACTATATTCGTTGATGCATTTAGGAATTGCTTCTCTTCAGGTCTAGTGGTCAGATCTAATTTTAAGATGTGCCATAAACTCCTTTCATAAACTGGCAATGTAAACTCTCTGAGGAAATTGATGTGCCCTCCCAAAGATGCCGACAAGCCAACTCGAGCTTCTACATTATCATTTGCTAACTCCAAGTCATGTCCAAGGAAAAAATTATGGATTTGGCTTTCACTCTTCCAGTTAATTTTTTGATTTCCATTATTAACAGTCAGTGAAAATGCTTGATTAACAGAAGTCTCCTCAAGGAAATTATTTGGTTGGGCAACTTGTATCTGAAGAGCTGCTGACATGATATCAGAAGCTAGTTCCAAAGTTACTCTGCAGATTTGATTTCCTCTAGTTCTAGGTAATGGGAAATAATTTAGATAGTTTTCTCCACTATGGTCCCATAAAGCATAAAGACGATTGGTAGATGCTTCAATGGCAACATTTTCTTTTGCGTCAAAATTCCAGAAGTCCCCAGAATTTGAACTAGTTTCAAACTTCATAGCTGATCGAATACCTTTAGAATTTAAGTAAGTATTTGCTTCATGAACCAACTTCCCAGAAAATGGTTTTCCTTCGTAAAAATCACCATTGATAAAACCACTGGTTGATGTATCAGCTGATATATAAGATATAATACTTTCTAGGTTAGCCTGATGGACAATTGCTCCTTTAGCATTGACATAATTGGTATCAACATCATAATTTAAATTTATTTTTGAAGATATTATTGGCATTGTTTTGGCATTTCCTTTAAGCTCTTGCCCATAATTTACTTTCAAGCCTGGTGCCATAATCTTGGCTGTGGTTACTACTAAAGCTTCTATGTTTTTCTTTGTGAAACTGATAGTGCTGTCGTGATTTCCTTCTACAAATTTGTTTTTCAGGGATAATGCAGTTGCTAGTTTCAGCCCTCTCTTCCTTGTGATGCTTGTTGTTCCAGTCAGCTGATATTGTAGAGCCTCAATTACAGAAGTGGAGGAGGAACTCAATCGAGCAATAATATCAGATTGGTTAAAAAAGCCAGCATTTGTATTCAGGGTAATCACGCTAGATTTAAATGAGAAATCATAGGTAACATTTCCAAAGGCTGGAATATAGATCTGGTTTGGCAGTGGGCTTACTCGATAGTTGGGAAGCTTCAGTGTTCTCAGGCCTTGGGGAATATGAAGGACTGGTAGCTCCAGTGATGGAAGAACTACTGTATATGATGGCATTGAATACTGAACAAATGGAACAGTGAAGTCTGGCGTCCTCATTTCTTTTGGAAGCACATAACCAAAGGTTGGGAGCTCTGCGGTAAAGGGAGAGACTTCAATATTTAGCAGGGGAATGGTGTAGCTTGGAATTGTGAAGATTTGCGGACTTTGGTTTACTGAAGTATCCACTTTGTATTTATCAAACTTGACCTTGGCTTGGTTATATGATTCTGTCAGAAATGCTAAAGTATGGTCTCTATTTCTTTCAAAATATTTGTTGAAGTTCACTATATAAGAATTGAGAGTTTTGTGCACTCTGTCTAAAGGAATTGGAAATGAGTGTACATCTTTGTTCTTCTTGTACTGAAGTTTTACGTTTAAATCAAATGATTGTTTTGGAGTTTTCAGTAACCCTTTTAGGCCTGTTTCTTCCCACAGAGAGTATGCTTGCACTTGAGGTGTCTTGATACCAAGGTAGGGAACAAATTGTTCAGGAAATGAAATAGGAATATTTAGGAATTCCAAGTTAGCTTCACCATTCATGGATATAATAGCTTCAGTACTATCTTCATTATTACCAGCAGACAAGTTATGAGTGTATCTATATTGGTTAAATCTTCCCTCAGCTACCCAGCTAACTTGTTGAGTGGAAGGACTGAGCACCAAGCCGTAGTTATTTAGAGATTCAATTTTTCCAACTATTTTGAATGGGAAGCTAACTTTTAAATTCATATTGTTATTAGCTGATGCTTTAATTTCAAATGGTTGTACTGAAAAGGACACATCATTATTTATTGTCCCAGAGGTGCGTCCAATCACCTTAGCATTGTGTGTACCAGACAGCTCCATTTTCAGCTGTACAAGGTTCCCTGTACCTTGAACATTTAAAACACTCTGTCCAAGTTGTGGAGACTCAATTGTAGACTCAACCTGAAGCTTTGAAGAACTTGGCAAGTTGTATTCATACACCATTCTTTGGTTGACTCTTAGGTACTTAGCATTTATCCTGTTTTCTGCTATAAATGCAGCTATGGATCTCTCTATCGTAAAACTGACTTTTGATTCATGGGTTCCTTCATCAGAATAATCATGAGCAGTCCATTTCCAGTCCCCTTTACCAGTGGAAGTAACCGATATATGTCCAGCTTCCAATGCAGTTTTTATTTCATTGCTTAACTCAGCTTGGCTAGTGAACTGGGCCTTTGGAATGTTGAGCCTATGTGTATAAAGGGTCTTGCTGTCCATGGAAATGATCTTGTTCAGGTTGACTGTTAGTTTGTTATGTAGTTCTATAGCATTACGTGTACTCCGGAAGCTGGCTGTTGTTTCAGCATTTCCTTGAACAGATGCTGTCAAAAACACGACTTCACTTCCATGATCGGCTTTAAGGTACAAGTGGGTGAACTTCAGGTTTTCTTTTAGAATTAACTTTTTCAACTCAGGTGCCAAAAGATGAGTATTTGCAGTTAGGGTGAAAGCAAGGTAGTCAATTTTGGATACGGCAATAGCTGAAAGAGAGGCTACAAATTCTGGGCTGTAGGGATGAGCTGTTACATTCTGAAAACCAGCATTAGTAGTCAGGGTGAAGAAGGGAGAAGTAATTCTGCAAGTACCAGACAGCTTTCCAAATGTAGGGATAGTTACAGTATGTGGGATACGTGGTAACTGGAATTCTGGAATCTTTATATCTGGAAATTGAAATTCATTCAAGTTCAGCTTTGGAATTAATAATTCAGATATTTGTAACTGCGGTAAATTAATTTCAGGTAAAGAAAAGTCTGAAAAATAAAGATCCTTGATTTTTATTTCTTGAAAGTATGTATCAGTTGCTGGCAGCTGAAAGTCACTTGTCATTATTTGATCTATTATCCTCACAATCTTCAGTTTTATTTCATTAAAATCAATTGTATAGGAGGGAACTTTAATAGTATTTAGAATGGTAAATTCAGGAGTACTAAATCTAATTGGGATTCTGATTTCATTTAATTTCTTGAAATTTATCTGATAAGAAGGCACATGAAGGTCTGTTAGTGGAAGAATAAAATCTGGAGTTTTAAATGTTGCATCCTGTAAGGCTCGGAGACTGACTTCAAAAGCTGGTATGTTGATTACGCCTAGTTTGATTGCAGGAACAATAAAACCAGTTTTAACAAACTGGTTCAGATGGTCAGCCATATTTTTTACATTGTATTTCTCTGCTGAAACACTAATCTTCTTTGAAATAATGTCCCATTTGTCAACTAGAAAGGAGACTATGACCCTGTATAGTTGACTTGCTTTGTGAAGGAATCTTTGGCATTCTGCTGGAATGTCCATTTCGTAAATTCTTTTGCGTGCATCTTCCAAAAAATCACGGATCTTACTTTTTAATTCATCGATTGCTGTAGAGCTTATAAGATCATTGAGCCAGTTAACTGTTGCAGCAAGTCTACTGTCTTTCAATTTCTCAATATAGCGAGAAACCACAGTATAGACCTCTTTGATGTATTGTTTTGCAGCTTCTATTTTTTGTGGTAGCTCCAAAGCTTTAATTTCCTCATTGATTTTTTGAGTTGCTTGCCGAATTTTATTGTTTGTTTCATCTACAAATTTGTTGTAATCAAAGGATTTCAGCTTCTTTATCATGATATCAAGGAAGTCATTGATACCATCCACTAGCTTTTTATAATCAACTGTTTGGAGCTTCTTAATGGCATCATCGATAAACTTCAAAATTTGATTGAAGAATGGTTTTATATCAATTTGTTTCAATGTGTTAGTTAATCGCAGAACTGTTTCTGTGATTTTCTGTTGTTTATATAATTCTATCACCTTATCCATTAGAACTTTGGCCTGCTCATCAATATTATATTTTACAATAAGCTCATGCATGCGGACTCTGAATGCATTGATCTTCTCAGATATTTCATAATCTTCCATAAAATTTAGAAGGATATTTTTGATTTGTTCAAGGAGTTGGTTTATTTTTTCAAATGGAAATTGTATTTTTAACTTTTCTATAAGTATTTTAGTGTCAATTGTCTCTATCTGCTGCTTCAAAGTTTCTGCAATATGTTGGGCATCAAAATTCTGAATCTGACTCTTCAGCTGATCAAGTTTTTCTTGTATCTGAGCTCTGATTTTGTATGTAGTATCCACATTTTGAACCCAAGCAGCAGCATTGCTTCCTATCTCGCTAGGGTCATACTGAGAAATAAAAGACTGGAGTTGTTGAATTGTGTTGATCATTGTCACACTGATTTCATATTGGTCATCTAGAACTTTTAATTTTTCAACAATTTTCTCGATAAGTTGCATGATAGCTGGTCTTAAGTCATAATTCTCCTTCATATACTTTTCAGTTTCAGTCAGAAATACTTGTAGCTGAGTCAAAGCTTTTAGAAGATTAGCTTTAGCATTTTCCAATGTGTTTTGAAGGTCCTCAACTGTTATGCTATAATCTTTTGTGAAAGCATCCAAATTCTCTTTCAGTTTATTCACTTTTCTTTCCAGATCAAAAGAGTTCACATAGTCATTCACTTGCTGGGGAAACTTATCTAATGCTATTTTGTATTTTCTCATAAGCTGATCTATATTGATGTTCTTTAGATTCTTCTGAATGGACTTCATTGCAGTTAAGATGGAACGTCTGAATTGCTCATAATATGCTGGAAGTCTTTCCAAGAAAGGTAGATTGATGACATGCATGTCTGCATTTTTATCATATTTGAGAGAAAGAGAGAGGCCAAACTCTTGAGGCTCAGCTATATTTTCCCTTAAGTCCAGAGTATCAATTAGATTAAGTCTTCTATCATTTGTGAATGGTATCTTCATAGGAAAGTCTAGTGCAGAAAGATCAGCTAAAGTTTGTCCAGTCAACTCCAGACCAATATTTTCAGCATTGTTAAACATATTAATGTCTTGGGTATGTACATGGTTATTCAGCTGACTCTTCATTTTCCAAGCACTGCTTTGTTCAGATGGAGTTAAAACAACAGTGACTTTGCTATCCAGTCCAGTATTATATCTTTCCCCAGAATTGATGTTGTGGTTGGTTGATCCCTGGTAATCATGGGAAAAGACAATAGCAAGAGGTTCTGCTTTTAGCAGGAATTTGCTGTACAGTCGACCGGATTGCTCTCCCAATTGTCCATCTCCATTAGTATGCATATCAAAAGTGACTGTAAATGGGGCAGCCATAGATCGTATTTCATTAGAAAAGGTTAAGAATTTAGAATCACAGTTTGTGTTGACATTGATTGTAGAAGAGAGTCCTGCAACATTTAAGTTAACTTTATGGGTAACGGCTGCACCCTGAATACTTGCAGCTGTGTCTGTCTTCATATGTGCGGCCAGGTCTCCATAAGTAAAGATATAGGTATGCTTTATCTCATTGCCACTATAAGCGCCTTTGATATTACCATCCAGATTTACCTTCAAGAGCTCAAGCTGCAAGCGGGCTTTGTTGTTTACATTGGCACTGCTGTATTTCAAATCATTGTTCAAGTTGGCTGTGAGGGAAGAGGGCTGTAGTTGCAGGTCCACATGATGTTTGTGGGATACGTCTGGGTTAATAGTGTGATCCAAATTTGAAACATAAGTCAAGGACAACCCTACAATGTTCAGCTCATGAGTGTGTTCAAACTGCATTTCTTTGTGTGACCCTGTCAAACTATTTGAAAATCGGAGTTCTCCATTATTTACTCTGAAGTTCAAAATATTTTTGCTGTCCACTTCCAAAATGCTTCCTTGATATGTGCTCAACAGTGCTATTTCTGTGAGAGCTAGTTTCCCATCCAAGCTGAATCTGGCATTATGCGTCCCGGCTCGTCCATTGGTATCAATCTTCACAGAAGCACCGGAAGTGCCAATTCGTGCATTCATCTCATTCTCAAGGATCAGTAAAAGAAGCTGCAATTTTGTTGTTGCACTGCTCACCAATCCATCCTGTTTAATACTTAGAGCAGACTTATGTTCTGCTTTGTTTCTTTCATTTTCCCATGACAAGTCACCGATCAGTTCAACACCTTGGTTATTAACAGAGCCTGATACCAGGGCGTAATATACATTTTTAAAGTAAGTGGCCTTTAATTTAGAATGAAGGATAGCCTGCTGCTTGTCTAGAGTTAAATCAAACTTATTGATTGTTTCAAAGTTTGTGTAGGTTCCAATTGCCTCTGATGACAGTTTCAGCTGGCTGTTTTGATATCTTAAGGAAACCTTATTAGTCAGAATGTAATTCTGTATGTTTGTGATAGAGTTGATTGTCCATGCATCTTCAGTAATTTTTTGAATCATCTGGTTAGTAGCCCCAAACAAGGAAGAATCAAACTTCAGAGTTGAATCCCATACCAAATCGAGACTCTTCTTCTTAGAGGTGATAGATTGTAAATATGTGGTTTTGGCAAATAATGTAGCAACATTCAATTGGCCTTCTAGATTGGTAACACCAACATGTGAATTGTCATCCTCTGTGGAATCCTGGTGGGCAGACAAGGAAAACATAACTCCGACGGGGCTGGAAGTATCAAATGTCATGCTGTATTTGACGGTGGGATTGAGTCCATATCTGTTGACCTTGCTGAATTTAAAATTGGAATTGAGGAGGCTGTGACGCAGTGAGTTTTCATAATCACAGGTAAGTCCGTTTCCGTCATAACTTGCTTCTGCCTGACCTGAAATAAAATGGGGGAAAAAATAACATTAGTAACTTGAAGATGTTAAGTAACTTGAGCTACTGTGATTTTTTAAATGATTGCTGTCTTCATTCATAATTCATGAATTCTGTAATCCAGATAGTTAAAATGCAAGAAGTATGCTTGTATACTTGAAAGTAAGTCATGATGTATTTAAGGGACCTTGCTCCGAGTAAGCAAGGAACTGACTTGAATAAGACTATTTCTTTTTCTTTGACCTGTGGTGACGGAAAAGGAGATGCAGCTTATTTGGCAAAATTTTCAGAAGTGGTTTCAAATTGTCCTCTTTCTACAACTCAGAAGTAATGACTGACTAAACATTACCTAGCTGCCTTTCTAAGGCAGGATTAGAACTCGGACTTCCCTGCTCCAAGTCCAGCAACTTAAACATTAGATCCAAACTAGCTCGCTGAGTGGGATTTATAACAGATTATATTTATAGTAGATTATTTGGGCATTATTCTTTTTTAAAAGACATGTGAGGATTGCTTGGAAGTTTCAATGAAAACTAAATAATAATGTTAATTTAATTCAGTGTATGAAGCTAGTTATAATTTGTTTGACATTTTAGCATGTGGGACTGACTGGATGTTAGCTGTAGCAAATTACAGATGAAAGCAACTTCCTTTTAAATCTATAGCATTTACTTTCTTGCAAAATACAACATTTTTAAACCTGGTGATCATACATTGCGGTAGAAATACTTTCGCATGATCTCTTTTATATATTCATAAACATATAGGAGCAAGTAAGCAATTGCAGCATATAGTTGGGCATTGGAAATAAAAGTTCAATCAATGTTATATAATAAATAGTGAGGTAGGTAATATAATACATGCTTAATTAATCTGTTTTTATAACACCAGTTGATGCTTACCTTGCACATTATACGAAAGTAAGTCCAAAACAGAATCAGCTTTCATAAAGTATCTTGTTTTCAGACCGTAGGCATCTTTTGTGGTGTTAGCTAAAGAATAGGAGCCGGACCAATTGTAGTAATTGTTATACAAGTTGGAAGTGATCTCAAAAGTGCCCAACAAAGGTAGCCGAAGTGTGTAATCGTTAGGGATGGTGAATTGCGGAATTTTATACTCCTGTGATGGAATATTTAATCCCAGTGATTCCACCACCATCGCTGGTGCTCTTATAATCTTGGGTATGCTTATGACTTGTGATGATTGTCCACCGAATGGCATGGGGATAGTAATGAAAGTACTTTCCTTATTCCAAACGTATTTAATCTTGCCATCACTGAAACACAGAATTATCCACTGTAAGTTTAACAATGCACTATTCTTCTTCAAAACATGTCCATTTTAATAGACAGTAGACAAAAGCAGTAATTACAAAGCATTGTTATAAAAATGAATTGAAGTTCACTTCATCCTAATGAATTGAAGTGAACACCTCTGAAGAAGTGGTTAAATATTGCTATTTATTTATTTATTTATTTATTTATTTATTTATTTATTTATTTATTTATTTATTTATTTATTTATTTATTTTCATCAACTTCAATGCTTTCCCAATATGTGGACTTCAACCTCCAGAATTCTTATTAAAGTCTATGTAGGCTGCAGAATTGGGGGAGGTGAAGTCCATGGTTCTGGATGCATTCAGGTATGGGAAGGCTAACTTGGAAATTCCAATAGCTTCCAAACCATAATGGGGTGTGCCAGCACCAGACAAAACAAACTAAGATATTTTGCTTTACCTTTTAAAGAAAAGCTCTTCGGGAATGGTGATTACATCTACGATTTGAAAGTCAAGTTGTTGAAGTTTACTTAATTTGTCCTGTAAGTTCTGGGCATATGGAATATCTTTGGATGTCTTTTGCAGCCAGGTATTGGTTGCCTGAAAAATCATAGTAAATTATCACAATACAAGCATCTTACATTTAGGAGCAATTCAAACAGTTCAAACCCAGGACAAAATGCTAAAAACAGTAAGGATATAGTCCAGTGGTGGCGAACCTATGGCACACGTGCCAGAGGCGGCACTCAGAGCCCTCTCTGTGGGCACGCGCGCCATGCCCCAGAGATGGCAACTGTCCCTCTTCAACCAGCCGCCCGCTAACTCGCCGAGGTCCCATGTGGCTGGATGCATCCCAGCACGGCTGGTTTCCCTCCCCCCTGTCCCATTCCTCCTACCCTCGCTTGCTCTCATTTTCCTGGACATGACCCACTGCATCACCTCCTCAGCTGTCAGCTGGCTGTCCAGTTCAGAGGCGGCTTCTCTGAACTGCTGGCGGTGGGTTGCGGAGCCCCAGAGTGTGCCGGTCAAGGGGCCGGCAGGCTGTGGCTGCTGATGGACTCTGTCAGCCCCCATGCACTCGCTGGCCTCTGTGTGGGGGGGGCTGATGGTGTCAGGCAGCAGCCGCCCCGGCCCCTGCGTCACCTTGCCCTGTGACAATGGCACCCCCGCCCTGCCTCGCCTCGCCTCACCTCTCCCCACAGGACGAGCCTCCTGCCTACTGCCCCACCTGCCAGAGACCCCCTGGATCTCCCCCAAACCTGCCCGGTCCCCACAGGCGTCCCTCCCTACAAGCAACATCAAGGTGACCACGCCCACCTTGGCCACACCCACCCAGTCTGCCATGATCACCACTGTCACGCCCACCCAGTGGGCCACGCCCACCTGGCAGACGGCGATAAATAAGGGGGTTTTGGGTTGCAGTTTGGGCACTCAGTCTCTAAAAGGTTCGCCATCACTGATATAGTCTCATGTTACATTCTTCACTTGTGTGTAAACTGATGCACACCACCTTTTCTTTCCACACTTTTGAAATATGAACCTACACAAGATCCTCTTGTCACAGGTACTGCAACAATTCAATTACAATTTGCAAGGAGAAGAAGCCACAGCATTATTTCCACATTCTAGGGTCCCTGGCTTCCTGTTCCCTGATATTTTTATTGTCAAAATTGTGCTTGGTTTTGACTGGACCTTGGCTTTTCTTGGGAGATACTGGAACCTCCTACAGCTAGAACATTCAAATAATCTGAAATCACCAATTGTACCAGATACTTTGACAAGTGGTGATTATGACAGACACACCTACTTACCACAATAAAATGTGAAACGATGTGCCGGAGTGTCATATCAGTGTTAGCTACTTTGTGATTCAGAAGTCCATTTGCCTTGTTCTGCAGAGCCTTTGAATAACCTTCCAGGTCTCCAGGCAGATTGGCACATATTCTCTTCAAAGCAGCACTAGTGCCTGAGTTCCACTGAAGTTCCACTTTTTCTGTATCTGAAACCCAGAACCAATGACCCCATATTATTTCCCAGAGAACTTAGATTATGAAATTGAAAAAAAAAATCCTACCAGTTTCCATACCAGTTTGCTCTGAGGTAGAGCTGTATGTTGAAAAGACAGAGGAACACAAGGAACAATGCTAGAGATCACATTTTTCATGCAAAGGTCTGTTTCCAACCAAAGGACATACTCAACCCCATGACACACAAATTTGGAAGTGTTCCATATTTTGGAGGTATGACATGTAGATGAAGTTATACTGCAATGTTCTGTTTTAACAGACCAGCTAAAAGTCTATACACACATGGCAACCAAACTGGATATTTTATCCCTCAAGGTCAAAACCACTCAACTCCTGTGCTAGAGTTGTGTAATATACATATTCTGATTTAATGACAAATTGTACTCTTTAGGCCTGTATGCCCTGGTTCTCTCTATGTATGTCACTATAAAGATTTGTGCTATGAAGGGGGTTGGGCAAAACTGGGGTGTGAATGGAGAAATCTTGTCCTGCTACACAGAACCAGAAGGCTGGGTTTTATTGTTGTTATTGTTGTTTGTTGATAAAAATGTTTCATTTCGAGAAAAAAACTCCTACCATATCTTAAGACAATCCTTTCTGAAACTGATGAGCCATATGAGGTAGCTGAGGAGTCAAACTGGAATATCATTGCATTACTTGACCGACGGAGGGATATATCTGTTTTAGCTTGAGTCTGCAGGCGGGGAATAGAGATTGCCGCTTCCAAGGATGATTCTCTCCCAAAAGCAGAACTGGTAGAAGGAAATCATAAAAAAAGAAATAGACATTTTATATAACTATACATACTGTATGTATTTATGAAGAGAAAAACTATTGGAAATAAGGTTGGGAGTGAGAGCAAAGTGATTTTTCCCTTTTCTATGTGGAATGTGGGTGATAAGATCTTTGCTGCCATAGTACTTTAGGAGATAGCACACTGATCGATGATACTGGCATTCTATTATGGGTCAATTGGAGGAAGCACTACCTAGTCACACTATTTTCTGCCTTTTCTCCTTATTCTAAGGTCAACACAGGTTAAGACAACAACTGTACAACCAACTTCAAATCACTTGAAATGGATTGGACAGCATGCCAAGTGGAGTTGCCCGTAGAGATTCTTCTTCCACCACTATCAGCAGTCATCAGGACTTTTACAATATGAGTTAAGAAATCAAGACCTATTTGCATGCTATCAGCCCGGGTATGTCTATAAGAATTAGGGGGGAAAGTATCATTACCTTAGCCTTCCTGTGATGGTAATTTCAGGACTCTTCTCGTTGAGTATGTCTAAGATAAAGGCAACTGCTTTCTTTTCTTGATTGGAGGAATCGGTAATTTTAAGATTGGTGCCAAAATTGATGTTGAAACCGGGGGCCTGGAAGTCACTGATAAAAATTTTTTTGCCTCGATTGAATGTAAAGACGATTTTGGCTTCGCTTTCTTTTACACCTGAAACATACATTGATAAATGATTATTACAAATGTGCTCCATTAAAATAAATGGTCAACATCAGTGCAGTTCAAAATGTCTCTCAGTTCAAATATTAAATTCTTAAAATCTTTGTTTGGAAAGCCTTCCCTAGGCATACCATTGCTGATAGATCAGTGGTGGCGAACCTATGGCATGGGTGCCAGAGGCGGCACTCAGAGCCCTCTCTGTGGGCACGCGTGCCGTCGCCCCAGTTCTAGGCCTTCAGCTGGGTTTTATAAAACCTTTTCACTTTAGGCCTCCGCCGCCATGTGCAAAAAAAAAAAAGGTTCAATCAGTCAATTTCAACTTCTCAAGGAAAAAAAAAATCTTGCAAAGTTGGAATTGATTGATTGAACTTTTTAGTCCCCTCCAGTCTGCCATTACCACCGCAGCCACGGCCACCCAATGGGCCATGCCCACCCAATGGGCCACACCCACCCGGCACTCGACGATACATAAGTGGGTTTTGGGTTGCAGTTTGGGCACTCAGTCTCTAAAAGGTTCGCCATCACTGTGATAGATGCTTGATATATGTTGATTTCATTAAATTGCTAAAATTTCCTGCAACCTGATCTTCTAAGATCTTTTGACAGGAAACTAGTGGTTTTATACTAGTTTTTAATCAGAAAAGATATTTATTATTAGGCAAACCTTTGAAAGTTTTCCCATTACTGTACAACAAATTGCACAGCTTCTTACCTTTGGCTTGAGCAATGAATTTTAAAGTGTCTACCAAGTCTTTCCCCTCTTTGTTTAGTTCATAATTAGCACTTGCAATGTATTCCTTTACTCTTCCTGTTGGTTGTAGTTCAATTTCATACCTAAATATATCAAAATGAAAAGATAATATCTCATTGTGAATTGTGAATAATTAAATGGAGTAATAGCCAAGATAGAAAAGAATTACCATTTAGAAATCATAGCAAAAGTAAATAACCATAACTGATAGTATTAAAAAAGAGAGGTACCTAACAGTGATATAACCTTAAAAAAAAAGCATTCTAAAAGATTTGTTTATACTGTTGGCTACTACCTTAGCTTATGTAATAACTATCAATTATAATTTATGTGGAATTTCATAAAGCCTACATACAGTATCTTTAGTCCTACATAGTTTTAAGGAACGGAAGAATTGTCTTATTTCTGTTTTAGGCTACTTTCTCCCTTAAAATTATTCTCTTTTTTATTTTTGCAAATTTCTTTGCAAAATCTATTTGAAAATACACAAATGCAGATATAAATGATATTTAAGAGGTATTTAAAATTACAGTTTAACTAAGCTGTATTTTAATATCCATCTAATAGACATCATGTGACAGCTGTTATGACTTTGAAAATTTAACAATATTAAGTTCACTTCGGCCTATCAATTATTAGTGTGGTATATTCCTATTTCCCTTACTACCTTCTTCTTTTCCGCATTGTATTTTACTTGCCATTTTAATGATATATTCTCAACTTCACACACATAAGGTTTTGCATATGGGACTTATATAAATAATGATCAAAGGCAAAGTCCTACAATGCTGAGACTTTTGGGATAAGGAAATACAGCATCTATTGCTATTAGTTATCTACACAAATTATCACAATAAAACAACTCTAAAGATCTTTGCAGTAAAGAGTGGTACAATAAAATATAAAGGTACAGAATAGAATATAAAATATTTGGTATCAGGGTAGTCTGTCCTGAGGTTATATCATGGAAGTGTACAAATTTATGATGGACAAATAATTCAACATTTTGAAGAATTCATTACAAACAAATTCCTGGCTTTCAGGACGGTGAAGAGGGGCTTAATTTTTGGAGCCAGTAAAGCAACACACTAGTGCAACAAAAGTAGACAACCCCACAAAGAACCACTTCCCATTAATACCAGGAAGAAAATAAAGTAAGCAAAATAAACCATTATCTGAATTATGCATGTTTTATACAGTTCCATGAGCTTTTTATTTTTGGTGAAGGGTTTGTATTTGGCCTGAAATATCAAAGAATCAAAGAGGAGTTGATGATTCATTCAGAGGAAGACAATTGGTCTATCTTACCGGGTTTCTCCCGTCAGTGGATAGTAAGGTGCTGCAACTGTAGAGCTAGCATTGGAATATTCTATTATGGTGCAGAATTTAAGGCCAGTAAAGAAAGGAGAGCAATTGTTTTGTGTTACTCTATTCTCCATCAGTGGAGGAATCACTTCATTCCGAGTTGGGGTGACCAAATGCAAGACATTGCTGTAAAAAGAAAAGAAAATAGATGGCCTTTGTTCTTTCTACTGACTCAACCAATTAGCAATTAAAATGAAGAGTAGGTGATCATAAATTAAAATATT
Source organism: Protobothrops mucrosquamatus (assembly GCF_001527695.2). Lineage (NCBI taxonomy): Eukaryota > Metazoa > Chordata > Lepidosauria > Squamata > Viperidae > Protobothrops > Protobothrops mucrosquamatus. Next base: position 360,712 of record NW_015387437.1, read on the forward strand.
TTGTACAAATCTTTAATCTTGCCCTTGGAAAGTTAATTTACATTTCGATATCATCTTTGATAATTTAATTCTAAACTGATAGACCCAGCCCATGGTATTCAGACTGTTTAAATTATTCTTTGGCAATATAGAAAACTGCAATTTTATAGCAATTTGCAGATTAAGTTCACTTCAGAAAGTAGAGAAAGACAGTGACTAGATTGGCATATCATAATTGCATCCAGGAGCTATTTTGTGTAATGGAAGACTAAAAAAAATATTGCAGAACATTTCTGTACGAAACCAGTACTACACATTAAGGTTTTATGCAGGAATAGGAGAAATATGTTTTTAAAAATCAGCAACCAAAAAAAAAAAGTTGTTTGCAGAACAGTTACAATACCTGATGCTGAAAAGCTTGATTGGGGCCTTTGGTGCAGGAATGGTGAATTTAAGGTGTCCAGCTTTCAATGCAACATTGGCTTCAATTCCAGATTCATGGTATATATTGGTGTTCATCTGTACACCATTTCTAGCAAACTCGGGGATATTCACTCCTAAATGAGTTATAAACTCAACTGCCATTGATGGTTTAACAATCAAATCTGCATGGATCTAGAAGATACATATAAGATACAAACGTTTGTTTCATTTTTCCCAAGTACTTTTCATGGTGTTGCAAACTAGAATTCATTTCTGATTCTGATAGTAATGATAATGAGAGTAATCCTCACCAGGATGACAGGCAATATATTTCAAAACCCGAAGTGAGTTTACTAAAAATTGGTATTTGTGTTTCTCAAAAAGTCTGATTTACCTACACTGAAACCTTTTAAACTTGGAATAAACACATTTCAAAGTCAGTGCTGTCTTCAGCACTGTATTTATGATGTAATGAAATACTTATTTACTTCACTTCTATATACGCCTTTTCTAAAAAAAACCCTTCAGATCAGAATTTAAAATAATTTAAATGCATTAAAACAAAATGACACATTATAACCATTTCATCTATTACCAGTGGTGGGATTCAGATATGTGAACAACTAGTTCTCTGTGTGGATGCCACTTTCGGAAGTCCATTCTGGGCCTGGGCAATAAAAAAAATTAGCTACCGGTTCTGCCGAAGTAGTGCGAACCGGTTGAATCCCACCACTGTCTATTACATTGTAGCTATGTATTTGCTGCAGCACCTGCATTTTCTGCGTCACATGAGAAAAGCACATCTTCCTTCCCCTGTCCTGACCACTTTCTACAGGAGGACAATCGAGAGCATCCTGTCATACAGCATCACAGTCTGGTTTGGAAGCATCACTGCTTCAGACAGGAAGGCGGTGCAGAGAGTGGTCAGAATGGCTGAAAAGATCATTGGCAGTTCCCTCCCTCCCATCCAGGACATAGCACAGAAGCGTTGCTTGAGCAGGGTCCGTAAGATTATCTGGGACACTACACATCCTCTTCACGACCTGTTTTCCTTGTTACCTTCTGGGAGGAGGCTTTGTGGTATCCGAAGCAGAACATCCAGATTCAGCCATAGTTTCATTCCATACAGCATTAACCTTGTGAACTCTCAAGCTTCCTCCTTCCGTTATATATTCAAGATGGACAATATTTAATATTTATTTGCTACGTATATGTAGGGATGTGGGTCTATACATATATTGTTCATAGTATGTTTAGGTATGCGTCATGTATGTGTTTCACTTTGAGAGCGGGCAACTAAATTTCATTTTTGATGTGTGCCGTTGTGCCCACAGTAAAAAAATGACAATAGAGGTTATCTTATCTTATCTTATCTTATTGAAGGAACTTCAAAATTAGTGTGAAAATAAAACTCACATTCCTCTGTGAAATTTTCATTCCAACCTTTGCTCCAGGGGTGGCTACTCCAGACAAAGCTACTTGTAGCTGCAGTCCTGCACTTGTGGGCAGCTCAAATTCATTGTCCATGAAGATGTAGTGAATCATGAGATCATTTTCAGTCCCCTGGGAAATGGTCTGGACAATCTGCAGCAAATACATAGAAAAAACAAACGTGTTACATCTGCATCCTTACTAGGTAGTTTCTCTAGCTTCATGTTTTGAAAACTGAATGAAGATTCAAGGAAGATTCTAAGAAGTATGTGATTTAACTGGAAAATAACAAAAATAATTGATGGAGTAGTTAGTTATATTCAGGGCTTTTTTTTCTCATAGAATGCCCAGAGCGGAGTTCCGGCACCTTTTTTGGATGGAACCTTGTAGGGTAGACAAGGCAGGTTGTATAACATGTGTGAGTTCCGGCACCTTTTTTTTTTTTTTTTTTTTTTACAAAAAAAGCACTGGTTATATTAAGCCTCATTCAAACATATCTCAGGATTGTAACATGTGCCCAAATAAAAGCAAATGGGTGATATTAGAGGAGGTTTGCTTCCCTCTGCTGGTTTTCCTTTAAAAATGTTATAGCTTAATATTGGCTGGGATTTATTTACGGGGGGGGGGGGCAGGGAGAACATGCATCAGCTTCTGTATTGAACAAGAAGTGTAACATGGAAGTAGGGAACCTGAATATTTCCAGATATTGTCAATTAACACTCCCAGTACCATGGCTCAATTGACCTTGCAACTGCTAAAGGCTTTATGGACATTATCCTTTGCAGAGTAACAATCTCCTAGTATGAATGCTTTGTATAACTATGTCCCTAAAAATTCCACAACAAAAAGTACCCCAGTGACGATAATTGTTTCACATCAGTTGGGATAGATATATTACACCAGTGAAGAAGGAAATGTATAGAGTATGTTAAAAAAAGAAACACCCTTTTTGCCTGCCTTTTAAAGTCTGGATTGTATGATGAAAGCCAGGAAGAATATGAAATTGGTCAAAATGAATGTCTTTTAAAAAAAGTCAACCTCAAATATATGAAAGAGATGTGCTAATCTGGATTAGGGCTCCAATGGGAGGATCAAGGAACATTAATATTTTGTTCCTGTTATAATTCCAGTCCAGATTGCTTTCCATCTGCCTTCAGTTTGCACTGGAAGAAAAATTATCATTTGAGTTCTAATAAAAACTACCTGTTCAATTCACATAGACCCCCTCCCCCAATAGAAAGCAAAAAGCATAAAATCCCTTCTCATTCCAGAGTTCAGTATCCAAATCAGAATCCAAGATCTGTTTTTCACTTTTTCAAAAATATATTCCACAAATTGGAACAGTATAGATGGCATCTCATCTAGACGGGTTGTCAGGTTTCAACACAATGAATGATTACTAGTTAAAAACAAAAGCTATCTCACTTGTTCATCTTGAGCAATTCAATTTCCATGAAGCAAATCTTTTATTTTTAATGGGCTTGCATACTGCCCTCCTCTTATCCAGTTTCCCGGGAATTTTGATTATAAAAGATAAAATAAAATAAAAAAAGAAATAATTCCAGAATAAAAGCTGCTTTTATTTTTTTGGCCTCTCAGTAATTTTGTACACAACTCAGAAGGACTTCTCATTGAATTCTATGTGTTTTTTTTGTGGTTAAATGGGCATACAGGTTGCAAACTTAAATGGCTAGTGGTTAATTTGACTGAATAATGAATAGGAAATAAAAAAGGAAGATAGAATATAATGTTTAGTATCTGAATACTTACTTTCTGAGGTATACTCTGCAAAGTTTTAAAGCTTTTCAGAATCACATTTCCCAACAATTTAATATCACTGAATTTCAAGTAGCCCAATTCTTCTTGGAAGAGTCTGAAGTAGGCTTTGACATCTGGAGTTGGCTTGTTGGAGATTTCTTTAACCAGTTTTTCAAAATTAAGCATGATTCCTTTCATAATATCCTAAGAAAACAAGAAGAAAAGAAAATCCCACTCTGGAATTTCTTATTTCATTTGAAGAAAGAATTTAAACCAGCTTTGATTACACATTACATTTTAAACAAATGTTATTTAATCTACATGTAGAAAAAGCCTCCGGCTTCAACTATTAATCTGCACATTTTCTCAAAGTTTTATTTTAAAAATACTTTGAAATAAATACACCTTGTAAAATTTGCTGACAAATCTCTGCTGTAAAGGCCAAAAGAACCTCAGCTGCCACGATAAATATCAACTCTTTATGCCTGAACTTTTGATTTGACAACACATAGGATGAGGAATATTAGAATATGAAAATTATCTATATTATACAAAGACTCATTTGGTTAGATATTCAGTGAATCACCTTACAGCAGGACATTTCCAAATGATGTCCACTGACCTAATTAGTGATATTTCAGTGTTGCAGAAAAACTGCAAACTCCTTTGGAAATACAAACTCAGCATTAAATAAGCTGAATTAGATATGAAGCCATACCTAATCCTAAACTTACCTCCTTAAAGATAATTCTGAGAAACCTATTACTGCAGTAAGTGTGTTAGCTTTTGAGCCTAATAACAGTTCAGTTATTTCAGCATTCTATTAAACTTGACCAAATACTCTACAGAGGTTCTAATGTTTATTTGTAAATTTTAACAATAGAAAAACACCAAGAAAACACATACCTGATCCTGTGTTGCATCCTTGGAATATCCAAAATAATTAAAAAGGGCTTGGGAAAATTGTTCTGGTACTTTGCCATCAATCCAGTACAAAGCTTTGGTAGCAGCATCAGGGAAAAACCCTTCTGGTCCAAACATTGCTTCAACAGTAGGCTCTAAGTTTTTCCCATCCAGACCAATCTGGTCAAATGAAAATGAAAGTCATTTCACTTGGAGATCCTGGGTTAACTTGTCTAAACATTCAGTTCTAGGTGTTTCTTGACCAAAGTATCAGTTTAGAAAGTCTTGTGGAAGATAGATTGTTCTTTCCATAGGGAAATACAAATTTTAGAGCTTCAGTACCCCCAAATTAAATGCAGTCCAGGAAAGAATGAAGTTCTTGTTCATTTCTTGTTCAGGAAAGAAATGTAGCCAAGCTGTTTTAGCAACAAAAATCTATTGGCTATCTTGGAGTAGTGTACTTGTTAGATTTTTTGATTACTTTCTTTTGGTTTGTTTTATTTACCTATTAAATCTTCATTGACTTCCAGTGTTTAAGATTAAGTTGTTTCAAACAAATGAATTATGCATTTGGGGAAGAGGATTAGATTTGTGAGTGACGGTAACCAAAATTCTAAGCATCTTGATTTCAAAGTGATTTAATCCCAGATGTTTGATTATTGAGCTGCAATGTAAATAAACAGAATGACTTCAACTTTTTTGGAATTTCAAATATAAAATTAATGGCTCCTTGGTGTTGTGTTTGGCCATCATTGCATACAGAGACTTTGTCCTTTGATATCAAGATACTAGCATGGTCATGATAGCTGCAGATTTAGCAGTTTTGTTCTTATTCCAATTGATTGCTGAAACCATGAGTATATTTTGATGAAGTGAAATGTACTGAGCCTCTATACCTGTTGGATACAATTTTTATATAGAGTTGACTTTCAAAACTGTATCCTGTTTTGAGAGCTTTCAGTTCCAACACAGTATTTAAATTAAATGGTAAATAACACAATACTTTGATAACAATATTAGTAAGGAGTAGAAAAAAAAATAAACAGGAAGAAAGGAGAAGAAAAGCATCTAAAAGCTGCTGTACCTCAAATACATCCAGAGGTCTCAGCCCAAATAATTCTAGTGTTGTTTTCAACATGGCTTCCTTAGCTATATAGCTGCTTGGATCGAACAGCAGGTTTCCTTCCAATTTTGCTGTGAAAGGATCCTGAGACCATGGGACAGTCATCGTCTTGGAAACTTGATAATTTTGTGAAAATCTTCGGAAGTCTTTGACTGTCGGCATCTGGTTTCCTTTAAGCGCCTCCTGAATTTTGATCCTGAGCCTGATTACAGAATGTCCAGTGTTGTTAAAAAAAATAAGCAAAAGAAAGAGTTAAAAAAAATATCCTAACAATGTTGAGGTAATTTCCAGTAATGTAAATTTATTGTATCATTCTAGGGATTTCTTTACCAACTGGATCACTGGTGTATTATCTTCAGATGGGAGGAGAGAAAAAGTGATCTGAAGGGAAAACCCTATAACTAAATTCTGAATTACTACTTCAGTGCAGCCCTATCAATGAAACAGTGGTCAAAAATTTTAAAATGACTTTCTAAATAAAATCATGAGCTTTAAGAGTCCTCAGAAAACAAAAGATTTTATTTGACATTAAAACACTATAAAAAATTGCACTCCCCCCCTAAAAGTCCTTATTCCCTTCAATTGGGACAATTTTGCCTCACAGTTCAGATTAATAAACTACTTCCCAAAGGGAGCAACTTTACTTCAGACTTTCCTTCTGCCCACATCATTTTTCAAGAAGAAATTCCAAGAGCACCAAGATTGTACAAAGAATTTGGGAAAATCTTTTCATTTAGGGGCAGGTCCACATTTGATTTGTTCACTCTCTTTGATACATGCCTCAACTGGTAAGAGTTACTCTTTAGCTCCCATACAATGACATTAAGGTTAGTCCATTTAATTTTGGCCTCACAGAATATCCACTTATGTAATCATACTTTAGCAAGGTTAGAGAACAGAACAGAACAGAATTCTTTATTGGCCAAGTGGGATTGGACATACAAGGAATTGTCTCCAGTGTACATACAAGCAACAAAGTGATAGGTCATAGATAATAAATCGTAAGATACAAACAACAAATCATATAATACCAACAGGAGAAGGTAGTAGGAAAGATGACAGGTGAGAAATATGAGAAGATGACAAGATAATAGCAATACAACCTACTACATGGGTAAATATCTTTAGGCCTAAGACAGTGCTGTGGGAGTTAGGTGTTTAGCAGAGTGATGGCACGGGGAAGAAGCTATCTTTGTGTCTAGTTGTTTTGGCATGCATCCCTATAATGGTGTATTGTGTGGAAAAGTTGAAACAGTTTATGAAGTTATTCATTAAGGTTAAAAGCATAATTTCAACTAAAAGCATAATTCCAACTAAAAGATAAACAGTGAAACAATTTCAGCAGGTTTGAAAATAACTTACGGTTCATTGGAAAAATCAATAGTATCTAAGATATTGGCAATGTGGGAAGCTACAAAATTTTTGACTTGTTCATTCTTGTCCCTCAAAGAAACTTTAATGATTTTGGAAAGATCAGATGTAGAAGGGTTTTTCATCAGCAGGAGATAAGCTGCTAAACGTTTATCAGCCGGGGAAGAGGCCTCCTGGAAGACTCTAATTAGCATTCCACGATCCTGAAATAAAAGAAAAAAATGTAGTATTTTCCTAAAGTATCAGAGTGGCAGCAGCTGTGATTAATTTAATTACTATGCTTGGTTTGCTATGCTATGCTGGTTTAATTGCTATGGTAGGAAACATTTAGGATTTAGTGCTTCACATTTAGGACTCACCAGAGCTGTGGTGGTGCAGTGGGTTGGCATGTGGTATTACAGGCTAACTCTGCCAATAGCCAGGAGTTTGATCCTGACTGACACATGGTTGACTCAGCTTTCCATCCTTCCCAGATCAGTAAAATGAGAACCCAGATTGTTGGGAGCCAATATGCTGACTCTGTAAACCACTCAGAGAGTGCTGTACAGTACTATGGAGTGGTATATGTCTAATTGCTATTGCTATTGCTATCGATTATCTAATTCATCAAAAGTCTATAACACAAATAAAGGAATCATAAGCTACATTCTTATGGAAAATGAAAATGTTTAAAGTCCATTTTTTATACTAATATGATTAATAGAATCATATGAATTAACTTTTAATCAAAACAGTACCTTGAAACTAATTTGACCAGTATATGTGAAATTTGTTGTATCTTTAAATATAAGATTTCCTTGATACCCATCAGAAACAGAGTACCGTATTTCAAAAATCACATTAAGTTATATAATAGTCTGCTTTACCTCATCATTTAGATCCATTTTTCTCAGTGCCTGAATAGCTGCTTTCTGGATGTCAAGAGATGCAGCATTACTTCGAATACATAGTTTTAGGGATTGCTTCACATTGGGATTGACATTTTCCAAAATGTTTCCCATATTGCCAATGACCTGTGAACCACAACAGAAAATACAAGTTAGATTTTTTTCCCTACCAAGAAATATTAATCTGTAATGTTAAAATTAGTACTTTTACAAACAAATACCCTCAGGGTCAGGTAGGTGAGGTCTTCATTTCCTGAACATTCATTGCTGATCAAAGATGTTACGAAGTTTGCAACATCTGTTAATTCTGGTGTAATTATTTTTTTCTGGGAGTAGAATCTGGAAGATAGGAAGAAAACTTTGAAAAATCTTTCAAAACTGCAGGATAATTTCATATGTAAAATCGGTAATTGGCAGATTGAGAGTTCATCTTTGCAAAGCCACTTCATGTGTCTCATTACTGTAGCTCTGTCAAATTTTAATCAACAGCTGCTACAAACTGACCAGAGATATTGTCACAATTAGAATGTTTGCCATACAGTATATTGTCTGTGATAACAATGCATAGCCTTCAATGTTAACATCTTTTAAAGAGTGTGTGTTGGATGGCTGGGAGGTGGAGATTGTATATATTACCGTTAATGTGTGAAATTAGGCATTTTGTAGAATGCCTAGGAAATCTACAGAATGCCAGAAATGGGATGTCAACGTATAAAATGTTTAATATTTCACACATTTCCTAGGTATTCTATTCTAATACGAAAAGGTAAACTGGCAAAGTATAAAATACTCCAGCTAAAATGCCATTCTAGCCTTCCTTGTTGGTTAATATTGGTCTTTTTCTTTTGTTTTTTTCCCAGTAAGAACATCCTGTATTTTGCATTTCTTCTTTCACCTTTATATACCACTTTTCAATAAAGAGTTAGGGTTATTATTATATACACTGCCTAGGGAATGTAAATATTAAAATTATTAAAATATTAAAGTAACAGAGACATTTCATACTTTGTCTAAAAACATCACACATTCTATAGATTTCCTAGGCATTCTATACAATGCCAGCTTTTCACATATTGCCGATAACATACACAATGTGAAAGTCATAACAATGAAAGCTCATGTAACAGTTCTCATGTCCTCAAAGGGAATAATGAACCACCAGCTGGTGGGTGGGATACTGGGTGATCCCAATTTCACATTGCTTATTTTCAAAACATATATAAATAATTTATTGCAAATAATTAAAAAGTATAAACAAACAAATAAAGCTCTTCTGTTGCTAATGTTAGTCTTCCTCACTGCCCAGATCTAATTTTTTTGTTGCGCAAAATGTATATGTGGAACTAATAAGATTGACACTCAAAGACATCACGTACAATATGCTTACACTAATTAATCATTCTCTCACAAGCAATATTCCTCTCTGTAAAAACAGGAGGGAGCTTTTTCTAAGATGCTCATCTTACTTAAGTTTTTTTTTATTAATCAGAGATAGTTTTTCAGTCAATTAAAATGTTAGTAGTGGCTTAATTTAAGTCATTCATTATTTTAATGGTTGCATTCCTAATGGCAACTTTAATGAATGCTGTATTAGCTAAATTTTATTCCTAGGTAACATCTTTTCCTATCAAAATTATACTAAGTTGTCACATACCTATTCACCGAATGGCTCAAGGCGTAGAAAGAAGCTCGGCTTGGGTGATACTCAGCCATGTTTAGAATCTCCCGTATTGTTTTAGTGCATGGAGAAGGTAGCAGTCCCAAGCTGAATGTAACTGCATCTGCCACCAGAGGGTCAATGTTGCTAGTCCTCAATATTTGAAGGATAGCTCCAAAGCATTCTGGGGTTCCACACTGAATCAGGGCCTGTATTGTGATGGAGCTATAAATAAAAAGAAGCAGAGGAATCACAAGGTTGGTCTAAAAGCAAATTCACATACTGCTGTATTGGCCAAGGCTTCACGGTTTCTGCCTTAGAGTTTATTTTAACTGTCTTTCTGTATAGATGAGCTACCAAAACATGCGTCTCCCAATATCTCTGAAAAATTATCCAATTAGAGAGATGATCAGCCAATAGTTATGCTGAAACTTTTAGTTTTTCATGTTCTAGCTTCCTTATAAATTGATGCCAAAGCATTGCATCGTTTAGAGAATTCAGAAGTCCCTAAAAGTTTCATCCACTCTCTAATCCAGGGGTCCTCAACCTTGCCTACTTTAAGACTTGTGGACTTCAAATTCCAGAATTCCTCAGCCAGCCATGAAAATAAACAACATGGAGGACAATGGTATAACTTGTCTTACAAAAGAAAGCCCATAAGGTTGATCCCAAGTTTAACGCTAGATGATACCTTTCTCATAGAACGCCCAGAACGGAGTTCTGGCACCTTTTTTGGATGGAACCTTGTATGGGAGGCAAGGCGGGTTGTATGATGTGTGTGAGTTCCGGCACCTTTTTTTTTTTTTTTTAGAAAAAAAGCACTGCCTGTACAGTATACTGCTTTGAAATAATATTTGTAAATGTTATTTTAAAATGGTTTAAAATATAACATATAGATTAACTTTGATGCAAAAGGGGGCATTTTTTATTTAGGTTGACAGGATTATATGTGTTAGCCAATACGTTTTGGCTCCTTCAAAGGATATTGAGTAAATCCAGTTGTCTGATGAAATAAAAATGTTTTGAAAGAATCAAGATCCTTTCAACAAAACTTTGTCCAACAAAGTTTCCAACAAAACTTTGTCCATCAACAATATTCCAGAATCAATGGAACTTGGCAGCCAATTAATTTAAATAAATAATAATAATAAAGTGGGCGTGGATGGTTTTCTCTCTTAAATATGGGCTTTCTCTAAACTGGATATGAGAATATATAAGGAGAAGTAAGAAATCCTGTCACATAAGTAGATTACCCACCTAGCAATACTGAATCTTCTATGCTCTGCTAATAAAACCTTTGCCCGCTATTCTCCCTGACTTATATTTGCCAGCATTGGCCTCATTGCATTGTGTAAGTTGATCATGGCCAAGTCATATGGCCAAGGCAATACAGCTGAACATCAATTGTGTGGCCTATTCATTTCCAGTGTAGGGTTCTGTTATAATAAGTCAACAGATGATGACGAAATACCTGGAAGTTTCCATCAACTTTGGCACCATTGGACCAAGAGTGCTGTTATGCAAGCTTCTCAGACCAGTAACAAATCTGTAGAACAAGCTGGCTCTTTTATGGTTCTGCTGAGACACTGACAGTTTTTTTAATTCTTGAAGACTTTTCAGAACAGCATCACCATGCCTGAGAATTTTGGCCTCCACATTCTCCAAAGACAGTTCTCTCTTTATCAGGCCAGTAACTGAAAAAAAAGAGAGCATCTTTTCAAAATGATGCCATCACATCACTACCCAGTTCAAAGGATAATTGAATAACGAGTAGTTGTTTGTGCTGTGTTCAAGAATTGGCTTTGCCTGAGTGGAATTGCAGATCCTTCCAACTGTAACCACTCATGCCCCCCTAAAGATACTCCTAGAAGTTGAAGGATCCTCTGAAACGATGTGAAATACGGATGCCTCTGATGCATACAGGGAATAAGCAAAGTCTAGGTACATTACTTTGTTCCACTAACGTTTAGGCAGCAAGAGGTACAATCACTATTAACTTATTGTGGTACAGGTAGTCCTCAGTTATGACCACAATTGAGCCCAAAATTTCTTTTGCTAAGTGAGACATTTGTTAAATGAGTTTTGCTCCATTTTACTATCTTTCTTGGCACAATTGTTAAGTGAATAACTGCAGTTGTTAAGTTAGTAACTTGGTTGTTAAGTGAATCTGGTTTCCCCATTGACTTTGCTGGTCAGAAGTTTGCAAAAGGTGATCACATGACCCCAGGACACTGCAACCGTCATAAAGATGAGTCAGTTGCCGAGCGTCTGAATTTTGTTGATGTGACCATGGAGATACTGAAACAGTCGTAAGTCACTTTTTTTCAGTGCCATTGTAACTTTGAATGGTCACTAAATGAATTGTTGTAAGTCAAGGACTACCAGTATTAGTTATCATTAGTTATCAGTTTTATATTACATCATTCAAGTATACAAACTCTCATCCTGGAGACTGTCAAAATAATTAATTTTCTTTGTTTGTAAGCTAGCCAAATGTCCCGGTTAGCAAACCAGAAGTTGATCAGCCTTGTTCCAACAGGAATAATGTCATATTGAAATGCTTCTATTTCCAAATCAGTCTAATAGGAAATATTAATCAGTATCTTTCTTTATTTCTTTTCACAAGTCTTGCCTTAGATTAGCTCTATCCAATTTGTAAGGCATTGTTCATGTCACCAGTGGTTAATGGATGCTGCTGATGAACCAAAGACCATGTTGCCTTCTATGCATGAGTCTTTAAGTAAAAATCAAAACAGGTTGCTCACAGTCCCTCTCTATATTGCATAGGGTAATCATTAATATCCAATAAACAGTATTTTACTCCTTTTCTCTTTCTATAGAATCTTCTTAAATTTTGCATTCAGTCTTTGCACTGATTATTTTAAAATCTTTATTACAGCTCTTAAAGAAGCATAATAGTCAATGAGATACTGTACTCCACAACTGTGGCTGCTTCCATTTTTTCCTTATAATAATAAATAAATAAATATAATAAATGATTCTTCAATGAATTAATAGACATAAATGCTTCCTTTAAGGCCTCCTCTAGGAAACCAGGTAGGTAAAATATTAACTCCTTTTTCCCTCTATGGGTAATAAAGAAAAAAATAACAACCCTACATGACCCATAGGAAGTAGATCGAAATGAAAACCATTGCTTAAAGACTTACCATCCATGCTCCTGGTGTTGCTGTTGGCGATGCTTTCATATTTCAGAGTTTGAATGACTTTCGCCATCATGCCATACTGATTTCTGTTGCAATAAGAAAAAAGCAACAAAGCCTTGTATAAAGTAACATGGTGTTGTTTACAACCATAGATGTAAACTGTGATAAGGAAGGGGTCGGGAAAAACCTTATGCAACTTACTTGTATGAGGAGGGCAGGAACAAGTGTTTCTCAGTGCAAATGGCTTCAGATATGTGCTTTTTCTTTGTATCAACAGTGTAGTGGCAATGCTGGTTGCTGCTTATCAGGGTGGATAAAGGTGCATTCTACAAAACATAATTGTGGCTAAATTAGATTCAAAACCTCCAAATCCACAAAGGTTATTCCCGTGCTGGGAGCCATAAAGGAGGGACCCACAAAGAGTTTCACCATTTTTCTAGGAAACCTGGTGCATTTTTATGAGTATTGGACTTGCTGACTATTTGTCTTCTTGCCAACTATTCTAGTACAAATGTGGGCGGAGCAAAGGAAGAATGAAACATTCAGATCTTCTTCTACTAAGCTGGTGGGTCATCTTCCAACAGTCCTTGCTTGTTTACAGTGATCAGAATAGCAATTAGGGTTGCTGTCTGTAGAATATGATTTCTGTGACCACTTGTTTAGCTTGTCATCTATTTTGGTGAGCCAGTGATGATGGGAATTTCTTTGTTCAGGTGCTTTTGCTACATTTCCAGCTGGATACAAATATACAGTTAAATGTTCTTCCTTCCTTGGTATAAAATCATATAAAATACTAATTTAATCCATACTTAAAATTATTTAATCTTTTGTAAACAGTCATTTATATTAACAACTATTTTAAGTAACATATTATCACAGAGTCGATAAACATTTTGTGATTCCACAAAGTGATTTGTAATTGTGGGGCAGAGAAAATGGATTTACTTTTTAGTTATAATGCCTGAATTTAATTTGTGATCTTTAATTTGTGAATACCACTTCATAGGTTTAGAAAGGCCAATTTAAGAACAAAACAAAATGAGGACTTTAGATCATGACTCCTGCTAGAAACTTACATTTCCCTTTTTTAATTTTAATTTTTGGTTGCTCACAAAAAAAACCTTCTTATTTGACCCCTGAGGAAAGAGATTTCATCAAATTATATTAATAAAATGATGGCTGAATTTTGTAATGATAGTGATTGTGGAATATTAGATTGTGGTGTATCTCAGTCATATAATGCATATAGTCCATATTTTCTGTCATGCTACATATACTTACCAAGCCTTTAATGAAAGCAATTGGGCTGACATAATCTCTGATAGGGTTGAAGTTCTCACAAGATTTCAGATTTCTTGTTATTTCAATATCTGCTAAATTAGCAGTGGTTTTTCTATTTTTTACTTCAATGCTGCTGTCACATTTTCCATATACGGTATCCTACAAAGACAAAAATACCACATTTCTCAACCACAGCAAGCCTGGTGACCCAAAGGCCATTTCCCACAGGGGAGACAATTTGCTTGGCTCACTGAACCATGTTTAATCATATTAATTGAAAGAAAACAGGATGGCCATGCTCTTTACCATGGATAATGTTTGAATATTGTCTTCCCTCTCTGTTGGCACAAGAAGAGCAGAGATGATGCCTCTTTTGATGTTGAGTATATGTGTAGCTTCACTATCCACAGGATATAGCTCTACATTCTTCTCATTCTGAATCTTGACTTTCAGCTCATATCTGTCCAAACAAAAACATCACATATTTAAAGAAATGAAAGCATTGTTTAACATTAGAATATAAAACAGGGGACCTCTGAGTAAACTGCTGTAGTGTAGAATGATTTTCTTCATGTTTCAGCCAATCCTGTCTTCTGTTTGTTTTTCCTATTGACCTATTCCCTAATATCCATTTCTACTTGGGGATTCCAAAACATTTTGGATTGCTATGACTTGTTTTTCTCTTCAAGAGCTTTTTAAATATGTTTCACAGTGCACCATTTGCTTGCACCACCCTCATGAATCACCTCAGTTACTGTCAATCTTATTATGATGCTTGGCAGTATATCATTCTCTGAACTGAATCTGTTCACACCAGAGATTATAAAGCAAACTACATTGGATTTAAAATCTTTAAGTGTAGTAGCTGATTGTCATCTTTTTCCTAACTTCTTTTACATCAAAAAATAGTCCCGCGCCTAGCATACTATCTCTCCAGTTATTCTCTAATATAGAACATTATATAGATTTTCATTACATATATATAAACAATCAGCTGTAAGCTACTCTGTTATTATGTCTCTCTGTGTATGTATGTGTATGTGTATATGTACACACATACACATAACCTCCCCAAATTGTAGGATCTCAGACAGATCATGCCTATTTTTTTAAAAAAGAAAATATTACAGTATATGCCATGATGCATAAAGAAAAGAAAAGAGAGAAGAAGAAATCCCAAGGTTTTATTTGGCTTAATGCATTTCAGAAAAAAAGTATTTCTTTTTTTAAAGAAACCCCCCCCATTTTATTTGCAATGAAACATTCTTGAAAAAGGTGGTTTTTTTTTCCAAAATGCCTCAGACCATTTTTTCCCATTTGTACCTGGAATTCTTCTTTCTCTCTTACGTGTTTCTGTTTAAAATGCATTGTGGTAATTGCTGATGACATGGCTTTAACTGTTGTCATAACAAAGAGCATGATCCTTCCTTGTCCATATACAATTTTGTATGTCCAGAACTATTTAGTAAAGTTCTGTTCTCAAACTACTGTTTGTTTGAATTGTTACTGTTCTTCCAACAATTGGTTTTCAGACAAAGAAATAAATCATGAGGGTGTTTTTCAGAAATTTCTTTCATAGATGACTTGAAAAAACTGTTTTTCACCGAATTTATATTTCACAACTTCAGAAAAAAAAAGAATGGAAATCTAAAATCTTTCCTTCTTACATGGGGCTCTATGCCTGAAAGAGATTTCCAGCTGGATGCTTTACTACAATCATTAAAACATCCAGACAACTCTATTGATGTTCTGCTCAAAGTCTGAGTACTGTTGCACCATTACTGTTCCCCGGTTCCATAAAGAGTATTAGAAAGCTGATCATTAAAGATATGAAGTAAAGCAGGCTTCTGGATAAGATAAGACTAGTTGCTTTAAAGCTTATGGAGTGCTGTAGCAACACACCATGTCTGAGTATAGTATAAAAGCTATCTGCAACGGAACTGTACAGTTTATTCTCTGGTTCTTCCTTTGGGACACAACTGAGACGATAGCAGTACTTCAGTATTTGAGGGGCTGCCACAAAGAAGGAGAGGTCAACTTATTTTCCAAAGCACCAGAAGGCAAGACAAGAAACAATGGATAGAAACAAATCAAGGCAAGAAGCAACCTGGAATTAAGGAGAAACTTCCTAACAGTGAGAACAATTAAACAGTGGAACTGCTTGCCTTCAGAAGTTGTGGGTGCTTCATCGCTGGAGGTCTTTAAGAAGAGACTCAATGGCCACCTATCTGAAATGGTATAGGCCAGGGTCTCCTATTCGAGCAGGGGGTTGGACTAGAAGACCTCCAAGATCCCTTCCAGCTCTATTCTGATTGGGTTGGATTGCTCAGTATTCACTGTCACTCACTGTCAGAAGATATTTAACTAGCGTTAGAATTCTACAGAAAATTAGGTAGGACTTTTTCTTACTGGGACATGGCAGCAGCAAATTCATCTGAGTTCTTTGATTTCTTTAATAGAGCCTTCCCCTGGACATCTATACCATATACCTCTTCGAGGGTACACTGGTTTATCTTCAGGACAAAATTATGGAGTTGTGGAACTTCCAGCTCAGCCTGAAAACAGAGAAGTTAAAGGTGTAAAACACTGGTTATTAAACCAATTAGTTTGGAATCACTTGAGCATATTATGCAGGATGTTTTCAGAAGAGCACTGCTATTTTCCAGTGTGATTGTGCACAGATGGCTGGGGATCTTGCTACTTAATTACTTAGCTGCAGTAATTAAGATGTTTAAAAGAGAGCAGTGGAATTAACCCCAGGGAAGGAGGGGAGCACCCATGCCATTGCTGTACTAAATAAAATTAGGATTCAGGGCTTCAGTTCATCAATGTGCTAGTATTGTTTGATATAAATTAGATCATCTCCACAGTTTTGACTAGAATGCTATGCAGATCAGATGGGATTGTTGTCAGAGAAATCGATTATATAGAGGAGTTAATTATGCCTGTAGTAGTAATAATAATAATAATAATAATAATAATAATAATAATAATAATAATAATATCAGACATTTTCTCTAGCTTTAGCCAGGAATGAGTTCTTAGTAATGAACTTTAAACATCTGTACTTTGTATATAACACATTTGAGATCTAGAGGAGGAGTCCCTAGCCCTCAGTCTGCGGCCTAGTGCCAGGCCACAGCCCGTTCAGAACTGGGCTACGGAAGTGGTGGGTGAGTGTGTGGGCAAATGCAAAGCTGCATTTGTGAAAGCGGCATGTGTGCAAAACCATCCCCTCTCCTCCACTGCCCCACCACTGCTGCCTCTGCCAGCCCAGAAAGGTTGGAGACTCCTGATCTAGAGTCATTAGCTAAACTCAGCCATTTAAACTCAATTACAATAACAACTATTAGGATTTTTTTCTGTGCTAGTTTTGGAGGTTTACAGTCTCTCTGCCATATGTGAATTCACTGTCTATTAGGGAAATGTTTGAACATAGTTTTATGGTGCTGGTATGTTTTAAAAGATGTAGTGTCTGACAATCTGCAAATATTTGATCCTTCTCCTTCATTACCTTGCACTTAATTTTTGAGCCGCTGTGGGAATCTGCTGTTCCAGTCACACCACTTGTGATTTCCGTTTCATAATGATAGATATACTTTCTAAAGGGTTTAAATCTGGTTGCATCTCCTAGAAAACATAAATACGTTTGTATGAACTTCCCCTTGATTTAAATGGGATTTAAATGATTGCAAAATAAGTACAGTTCTTATTATGCATTCTGGTAAATAATTTATTTATATACAACATATTTTTTTCATTTTTGTGTCATTTATAGTCTCAAAAACCTTTGACATACTATAAACAGTTCTGTGTAAAAATAGTTATTTTGCCAGGATACATCGGAATACATTCAAGACCAAATCTTATTCTGTGACACAAGTCATTGGACTGACTTAGAAATATAAACATATTTCTTCTTAATCTTTCTCTTAGGTTCTCTAGAGGATAAAATGGGGTACATATAATGTTTTCAGCTCTTACATTTAAATGTGGACAGATACTGAGATGCACTGGAAAACATTATCTTTTCTAGCTACCATGCCCATGTTGGATCAAGATTATGGGAGTTGTATAACCCCACTCATCTGGCAGTACCATCTTTCACATCTATGGTATTCATGATATGGGACAACTAAATGAAAGCAGTCAGTTGATACATTACTATTTCAGTTCCTATAGAAGTGGTCTTGAAAAGAAAGGTTCTATATACATTGATTAATATTTTATCAAATAGATTGAGCAAGCATTCTTCTTCCTACATCTAAATATAATGTCTGTGTTAAATTTTAAGCCTGCAAAAATCCCATTTCTTCTTCTTTTCCTTCTTTTGCAAAGACACCTTTACAAAGCTAATAAGATAAAACTGGAAAACAATTCTGGACGATTTCTGTGTTTGATTGAAAGAGCAAAATAGCCATGTTGTCTGTAGATGGTGCTAAAGTGCTACATTTGGAAAACAAAGCTTATCAGGGGACAGAGAGCAAACAAACTCACTGGATACTTTGACCCTCAAGAAGAACGCTATGTAATCAGGCAAGCATTTAAGAATAAACAAGTTTTCCAGAGTTGCTCATAGGTACTTTCTGATCCTTGACTCTTGTGATTTTAATCTACAAATTCTACTAATATTTTATTTTCAAGTCAATTTTCTCCTTCTGTCCTTTTCCTGCCATTCACAGACGCCAACATTTCCCAATTATAACTCTGGAGAATAAAATAAATGCAGCTTCCCTTATTCTGCCCTTCCTCCACAACCATCAAAAAATACGCCAAAAGCAAAGTAAACCCTACTTGGAATATTTTCCAGCCATACAGTATGTGAAGCTAAACTTCTTTCAATTTCTGAAGGCAACTTACTTGGGTTGTCTTAGTAGAATGTATACATCAATACTGTAATTATTTTAGAGGAAAAGGGTTTAGCAGTGGAGAAAAAAAATCTTTTGCAATCCACTGGGCAAATAAAATAACCAGCATGTTAAACACAGTGGATAGCTCTCAGAAAATTGTATAGGTTTTTATTTTTAAAAAAGTATTGCATGTACATTTACTTACTTGCATGTATTTTGTCACACTCCCTATTCCCCACCTCCATCCCAAATCTGAATCAGATTTTAAATACTGAAATAATGTTTCAGAGAGTGTAAAGAGTTTCTTCTACTATTAGCTCCTAAGTGATTGGTTAATTTATGATGGGCCAACAACTTGGTATCGATTCTTAGTGACCATATAGATTTAAGTTTTCTAAGAGTATCTGTTCTTCAGTTGGACCCTTCAGACTGTGTTCCTATACAGGCACCTTATTGCTTATCAGTCTCTTCGCTTTCCTTCTTTCCTTGTCTACCAGCATTGTGGACTTCTTAAGGAAGCAGGATGTTTGCTAAGGCCTCCAAAATATGACAAGTCTGATTTATCTTATGATCCATTTGTTTCCTTGATTATCTATGGGATTCTCAAAAGTCTTCTCTAACATCAAAATTGTAAAAATTGTTTCTCAGTCCTGCTTTTAAAAGTCCAGGTTTGGCTTCCATAGAGCATCACAAACAAAATATTTGTCTGCACCATATTAATCTTTATAGGCATAGATCCCAGGCAATTAATATTGTACAGATATAACTTTTGTGGCTTGCTCACTCTTCTCCCAAGTTTGATTAGTTCATAATAAAGATTGTATATATAAACATGTATAATTTTGTTGTGCATATTGGCATGTACCCTGTGACAGCCCAACTTGAAAGTTTACTTAATGATTATTCAGTAGCAGCCAGGGAAAAGAAGGAATCACACAAAGGAAGATATTAAAAAGGAATTACTTGAACAAACAGGGTTTTTATTTTGAATAAAATACTTATTCAAGTAACTCCTTTCATCTTCTGTAGAATGAAAGTCTTCTGTAGAATAATAAATTTTATTCTGTAGAGTAAAATAAAAATGCAATTAATTGTGTACTTTCCAGCTTAGAAATCATTTGTCTAGTAACAATTAAGGAGTTATAGCTAACAAAATACAACCCTAATAAAGAATCCTGTGATACTGTCTGGTCTTACATTTGGGACAGATTCATGTGAAAGCATCTTTGTAGTCTATAAAACCTTTTATGAACAGGAAACAACGGCTCAGTAATTTCTCTCTTCACAGAATGGGTATAGTCTATTTTTTAATGTTATAGGCTTCTATTGTATTAAATCAAATATCAGATGAAAAGGCTTTTTTATGTGCTTGATAATAAAAACAATAAAAAAATAAAAAACCCAAACCCTACAGTTCCAATTGTATACGATATTAGCAAAATACAGTAGAATTTCTACTATACTGTTTATATGACTTTAAAGTATTAAGGCACTGGTCCATTTCAGAGGATAAGTTAGCTTAAAAAGTTTGTTGGTTGAACTGTAAAACTAGGTTGATTTTTACTTTTGTTAACAAGAGGTCAGTCTTTTGTACTGGGTAGTATTAACAGTTAAGACAGAAAAGCCTGGATAATCAGAAAACAACAATTTATGTTTGTTTGGCAAATGTATGTGGTGAAAATCATACTAGCCAGAAACAGCACCGTCTACTACAAAACCTGATTCAATGAGATAAAACATGCAATTCATATGTGTCTCTGAGTGCATTATTTTAAAAAATCCTTTTAGACTACTATTTATGTGTCTGTCTAGCTGTTGCTGGTCAACACCTGTAGAAAGAGACTCTTAATTTGGACTAAATAATTATCTCCCAAAACTGATGCATATTCTAAACCTGTTTTAGAATTTTGAGGAACCAAGAGTCAGTTTGGTCTAGTGGTTAAAGCGTCAGGCAAGAAACCAGGAGCCTGTGAGTTCTAGTTCCACCTTTGGCATGAAAGTCAACATTTCTCTCAGCCCAGGATTGTTGTGAGGAAAATTCGAGGAGGAAGGTGTGTTGGATATATTTGTGCCTTGAGTTAGTTATAAAAAATAATGAATAACAATAAACCCCTCTGCAAGGAAAATTCTCTTAAGTCTCCTCATATAATATTGAATGTAGCCCATTGGATGTAACCCATAAGCAGGCTTGTGTGTTTATCCAAAGCTTGATAAATCCAACTTGTTTTATATCAGAAGTCAGTGAGTTCCATCTTTAACATTTAGAAACTAGTAGAGTAAATTATCTTGCTGAATG
Organism: Protobothrops mucrosquamatus; assembly: GCF_001527695.2. Classification (NCBI taxonomy): domain Eukaryota; kingdom Metazoa; phylum Chordata; class Lepidosauria; order Squamata; family Viperidae; genus Protobothrops; species Protobothrops mucrosquamatus. Next base: position 381,838 of record NW_015387437.1, read on the forward strand.
CTGGTTTTTTTTAGTAGGCAATGAAGGCACAGAGAAGCAACCTCACTGTGTGAAATATGACAACCCATCAGACACAAAAAGAAACAAGACACAAACTACAGTAAACTTATTTTGTTCCAAACAACATCCATCCAAGCATATCCTATCTTAAATGTACCAATTAGGCAATCCTATATGGAAATAAATACAAGTACTCAAGTATAGACTTGAATACAATACCAGACAAATGATTTGAGTATTGCAGCCTTAGAAAAATCAGATCTATCCAATCCATGAAGGGGCACCTGAGAAAAATACTTGAGATGCAAAGTCTTGTAGACCTGGCTGATCTACAAGACTTTGTTAATAAATAATACATGATAAAATAAAGAGAGTGTTAGGCTGCCATGCTGAATCCAGTTAACATTTGCTTTCAGCTCAAATGCTAGCCTTGGAGACTTGCTCCCTGAAAGCTATATTTATGATTGCAAGTGCATCATCATTCAATCTTATGGTATTTAAATCTGAAACGAACCTTTCTGCATCACATTTGGATATAATCCTAAAGAAGGATCTATGGTATGTCTTCTTGATACAACCACTATTGACTTTCCTAAGTCACTCTCCTAATCAATAATTTAGGTAAAGATTTAATTTTCAAGTTGTAAACTGTGTTCTTTCTTTCTATGTTTTTAAACAACAGCAAAAGCCACACTGGAGATTCACATGAAAAAAAAGTAGGATATAAATCTAAGAAATGAATGCTTTGGCAGAAGGGATCCCCATAAGCAAACGCTATCCTAAAAATAAGCAGAACAAGCCATTCTATAACATCTTATAAATCAATCCAACATATCAGATCATTTGTTCTATCCCAATCTTCCCTATAAAATTGAAATATATTTATGTTGGGCCCAGATGACAAGCTTGACTTCATACTATTGTGGAAGGTATGTGAAATAAATCATTTGTGTGCCAATGGGCCAGATCCAGAACCGTTGTTGATTTATTGAATTCCTTACAACAATATGTCATAATTCTAATCATCTGTCAAAACCACTCTTATTATTAGCCACCTTATTGAATATATTAAGATCAAGGTTGTTTCTCAAATTAAAAGAACCAACCCACTCCCCCAATCATCTGAGAGATCTCTACTTACGTGTTAAAGCCTCATTGCTTAACAGCAGCAGCAGCAACAGGGGCCACAGCTGTGGGTGCCCCATGTTGAAAGCCACCCTTGGGCTGCTCTGCTCCCTTCTGCTGCTCCTACTCCAACAACAAAGTCAGTTTGACTGTCCCTACTTGGACCTGCCTTTAAATACTCCCTGGCAAAGCAGCTGAGCCAAAGGGTTTAAGAACATTCAGAGCAAATTACAAAAGGTCCAAAGGTTATAGTCCTGCATCCTCTTTGCAATAGCTCCAGCAAGCTACTCTGAGCTGGTTCAGCCCATGCCAATGGGTGTAGAAGGCACAGGGAAGCAGAATAACCCTTTGAAATGGCAGCGCTTATTTGGTCACCTCTTATCACTGATGGGGGAGATTTCATAACAAGAGCTTGCAAAAAATATGCCTCACTATAAAGTCAAAGGAACTTATCATTTAGGAAGAAAATATATTTAGTGTGCTAACTAAAAGCACTGAATAGAAAATAATACCAAAAGGCTAAACATAAGGGTATCCTTTGATCTAGAGTACAACTATAAGTAACCATGAACCAATTCAGTTCACTAAAGATCTGCCAAGTTGGCTTACTATCCCAAAGCCATCTGGGACTTTCCAACTGTTAGCAGATTCTGTCTAGCTATTTATCATCTTATCTGGCTTTTCAGATTTTTTGGTTCTAGCTTCAGTAGCCCCTCCTCTGGCTCCACCTTTTCCTCCATTTCCTATGGGAACCTTGCACTGGATTTACCTGCAGGTGTAAGATCACGAGAGCACTCTTAAAAGACTCTTTTACTGCACTGCAAGAAAGTTGATGTGCAAAAATAGTCCTGACCAGAGATGTAAATAGCAGTCATAACAAGTTCACCATTCTAAGAATTTATATTTCACCTTCCTACCAAAAAATGGAACTTAAGCAAACAGAATACAAAAAATAAAAATAAAAATGGTTGCTTGCTGAGCACAAAGGACCTTCTAAAATGTTTCCCAAAATGTTGTAAGCAGGGAAATTGGGGGATGTCCCCTGTAATGTTTCTTTGGGGGTTTAATTAAAGCAAAGAAACTCAGGAGAGTGCATACAAATGGAGAAATGGTGGTAATGTACAATGAAAAGTGTGACATTAACACACATATTCCTTGATTGCCTCCATGATGTAGGGACATCATACTCCATCATAGAATTATTTCAAAATTATTTTGTCCTTTGAAATAATTTCTAAAATAATGTTTCCCCCAATTCAAACAGAAACTAATAGAAATAAAATGATGGATAGCCCTACATTGTTGGTCAGTCTCTATTTTAGATCCTACCAAACACTTAGTCTTTGAGTGAGCTGAAGATTGTGGTCTTAGTGGGGAAGAAGACTATATGATATACTTCTCCATACAAGTACTTTGGCGATATGGAGGGCCTATGTTGGATGCAATCTTTATGTTTTTAGAGAGGGAATTTTAAAACTTACATATAAAAGAAGACCCAATTTAGTCTAGTGGGTAAAACATCAGACTAGAAACCAGGGGATCATGAGTTCTAGTCCTGCCTTAGGCATGAACGCATGAATCTTGGGCCTGTTACTTTCTCTCTCAGCCTAACTCACCTCATAGGATTGTTGTTGTGGGGAAAATAGGAGCAAGAACGAGTATTAGATATGTTCCCTGCCTTGAGTTATTTATAAATATTATAAAGGCAGGATAAAAATAAATAAGAATAAATCCATGGGCAATACATCTCTTTTAGTGCTTGTTTTCAATACCAAAAATCAGGAGATAATATCAGCATAATTTGGATGTTGACCTGTAAATGTTTGCAGCAGCATCTCTGGAGTCTGTAAAAATGCATTTGGGATCTATATGTGGGCTTTGGATTGCCCAGTGCTATATGACAATATAAACACAGCTAAGAGAAAGGAATCTGCAGGAGAAGGATTCAAGAAAATTTATCTGGAAAAGATAATTTAAAAGATGGATGGATTTCCAAGGCATTTCAAATGTCTTTGTGTCTAGAATAAATGATGGATCCCCACTTTTACAGTTTGTGAGAGAATGGGCAATTCACTGACCTTACATTTACACAATGCTAAGTTACATTTCCTGTTATCATGTCTTGTAGTATATGGCAATAATGTTAGCCATTTATCTTTTTCCCCCCCAAATCATAATAGATGGATTCACACAATAGTCTAAGAGAAAACCAGACAGCCCATTATGGCTTTGGGAATGGGTTCTCATCTTGCGCTGGATTTCTGCTTGATTTATCATAGTTTATAGTTCAGATAAAAAGGGGAAGAATCTTGTATGCTGTCATGAGTCCTTTGAAAGAAAAGCAGGATATAAATGTAATCTGAAAGTATAAAAATGGATCCAGAAACATTGCTTTAAAAACCATAGTGAACGTAACTGGAACTCTAGTTAGTTTATTTATTCTGCCTCTCTCTTTCTCTCCTCTGAAGGGTTCCCAGTATGGCTCATAAAATAGTAGCTTACCAGAGTGCTTTATGTCATTAGACTTTGACAAGTAAAGATTCTCTTGAGTTGAGCTCAACCACTGGTGACTATGTGGATGTGCTGAGATGTACTTCTTGGCCACAGTACAAAGAAATCTTCATCATCTTCAACATTATTTTCTGATTTCTTAGTAGCTCTGGGGAGCTTACAATTAAAAAAGAAAAAGGAATGCATATAGGATTTGTTTATTTATTTAGTGTATGGAATAGAGCACATGGATAATAGTAATAAAATATATAGAAGGAGCACATCATACTATGGTACACATATGATGGAAATATGTAGTTAATTTTGTAATGTTCAAGGAATTATATATAAGTTATCGGTTTATCTTCAGTCGTGTCTTAAAGACGAATGGATCGTCGTAGCTAGATTCTGCCAGAACTTGATGTATTAATCCATTATAAACATTTTATACAATTAATGCACCAAATCTTTTGATATTATCACCCCCGTTGTATTTTACCTAATAACTATAGGCTATCATAATTTAAGGGTTAATATTACATTATAGCTTAGGCTGCGCTCTTATTTATGTGCAACTGATAGATAGGCTGCCAAATTATGATTTTAACATAGATTCTATTTATTATTTGTCATTATTTTATTTTAGAACTTTTAACTAGACAGTCTTTGAATATTTTTCATTGTATTGGGCTTTGACTGTAATAAATATTCTAAATTCTCTAAGTTATAAGCCACATTTTAAAATACATTAACTCATAAGAATAGAATAAGTATTCTACATATTAATATTTAGGCCATTTATCCAATTAGGTGCAGTATTTGTTAGCTGGAGAAATCCTGCTTTTCCTCCTGTATAAGTTCTCAAATGGCAACTAGTCATTATGTAATCCAGTGTCTGACGAGGAGCACTACACTCACATTCAGGAGAGGATACTCTGCCCTATTTAAACATACAGTAAATATAGGAAACAAGCCATATCTGATCAGAAGATTACATCAACAATAAAAGTTTTTTTTTATAAAGGCTAAACTTATAGGGACTCCATACCACAAATCCTAAAGTCTGGAAGAACCACATTTTTACTGACTCTCTGAATGTCATTAGACTGGAAGCTGTACAAATCTTCAGTATGTGTGTGTATGTGTGTGTGTGTGTGTGTGTGCGTGTGTGCATGCCCATGCATGCTCATTCCAGAGGTCAGACACTGCAATAGATGAGAAGCTAGTTCCTGGGTCTCATAAGATTACACTGTTTATTATTTATTTTTTATCCCACCTTTATTTCTTTATAGGTAACTCAAGGTGTCAAACTCCTTCCTCCTTCAATTTTTTTCCACAACAACAACCATATGAAGTGGGTTGGGCTGAGACAGTGACTGGCCCAAGGTCACCCAGCTATCTTTCATGCCTAAAATGGAACTAGAACTCACAGTCTCCTGGTTTCTTGTTTTTACTCATGATTGGGTAGATTGGCTCTTTGATTTCCTTCACCAGCCCTTCAGGCATTTTTTCTTTCTTTCTGCCATTGCCATCTACCAGGAAGTTTCTTCACTTTCCCTGTCTAATCTATTATTCTGAGATTTCCTGATCTCGTCCCATCCAAGCATTATCCTAGTCACCTTAGCTTCTTTTGAGATCAGACAAAGTGAAATTCCAGACTGCAGATTAGACTGGGGAGTCAAAAACCATCCCAGACAAAGGCAATTGGCAAACCAGTTCTATATCACTGCCAAGTAAACCACAATGGCAAGTTCATGTAATCACCAAGAATTCGCTCAAGTAGAATACATTCCACCATTTAAAACTTTAATAATTCCTAAAAATGTGATTTCTCTAGTTGTATATTCAAAACATACTTGTCAATTAATCAGTGCAGCTTCAGAGAAAAGCGGCCCATTGGCATTAGTTTGTCTAGAGATGATTTCTTCCACTTTTAATATTAAAAAAAAACAAAATCTAAATGTACAAAAGAGACTGATGTGCCATTCGAAGCAATGACCGTTTTAAAAAAAATGTTATATTTTAAAACATTGAAGACACAGTAGAATAGCTCCAAACTTATTGGAATTGTAAAACACTGGGTGTTATTTATTTAATTTAAAATCTGATTGTAAGTTTGCTTTACCATATAAACGTAGAGTTCTGTTCTACTAATATAATTTAAAGCAGCTGTGTTTTCAAAAGGAAAGAGGAGATTTCAGAAGCGAATGTTATATTACATGTAGATACATATATTTCAGATGAAGAGTAAATATTACTTTTAGAAAAGTCTGTTAGTTTGGGGTAAAAAAAATAACTGTTAGCATGACTGTGTGTGAGGGAGGGAGAGAGGCTTTGTGTGCACTATTCTACTTTATCTTGCACCACAAGTGATTTTCCTAAAGCCACTAAACCTAAAAATATTTAACACGATGCAAGTGTTTTTCTTTGTTTTTCTTTGAAGATGTTTCACTTCTCATCCAAGAAGCTTCTTCAGCTCTGACTGGATGATGGGAAGAAGCTTGTCCACCCTTAGGATAAAACACCCAGACACAAACTGAGCAATGTGATATATGCAGTACAATGCAGTGAGCCATGTGCAGATCTGTACATTGAGGAAACAAAACAACAACTTCATAAACGCATGGCACAACATAGAAGAACAAACCCATCAGGACAAGAGCTAGCAATCTATCTGCATTTAAAAGACAAAGGCCACTCTTTTGAAGACAGCAAAGTCCGTATTTTGGACAGAGAGGACCGCTGGTTTGAAAGAAGGGTCAAAGATTGAACAGCCCTCTCTCAACAGAGGAAGAGGGATCTGACATCATCTATCTCCAGTCTACAACACAGTCCTTTCAACAGTTCCAAGAAGGCTCCACAACCATTTGCACTACTCAGGTAAACCTGGAGACACAGATGAGCCTCCAGGTAGCTTTAACGACTCGCTAAAAGAATGCAAATGAATAGCTGTCTGTAGGAGTATAAATCTTTTCATTTCCCACCATCCAGTCAGAGCTGAAGAAGCTTCTTGGATGAGAAGCGAAACGTCTTCAAAGAAAAACAAGAAAGTCCAGTTGCCTTGTGAAAAAGCATCTTTGGGATAACTATGACCTGGATGACTGAGAATCTACATAGATATTAGCAGATATTATGTGTAGTGATTACTGCTCTTCCTTTTCAAAAAAGATGAATCTTTGGTATAATTTGGTATAAGAACAAAAGTGATGGGTTGGAGACAGAGTTACCCTTTCTTTCTCCTCACAATCTCATCTCATTCCCACTAATCCACCCCCAGCTTTCTGGGAACAAAGAACAGCCAAGGGCCTTTTGGCCAGTGCATCTTTGGCTAGGAGTTAAGCTTCAATTCCTGTTTTCAAGGCTGCCCCTGGCTTAGCGAAACTTGTAGCAGTTCTTTTCCCTGTTTGTGTTAACACTCTTTTATCATTAGGAAACTCCAAAATGTAAATTTAGGTTAGAGATTATCTGTTGATAGTAGCTGGTGTCTAGGAAGCAAAGGGAACAGATGTTATTTAGTAACAGGAGGAAATCTTCTTAACAGTTAATGTTTTTTTCTGTTCATTTTAAAATGAGCTTAGCGAAGGTAAGCAAAATGTCTACACATCTGTTCACAGGAAATCGCTGTGATGAAAATGTTATTCAGTATGCATCTTCAGAAAAATGAAGTGGTTTATGATTGTTCAGGAAGCTAATCGCCAATTATGACATAGTGGTTAGCATGCCAAACAAAGGATAGAGGACCTGGATTCAGACCTCCTACTTAACTATAGTGGGGGTGGTCATTTAGTGAATGTGGTGGTCATTAAGTGAATGTGTTGGTTATTAAGTGTACACCGTGGTTGTGAAGTGAATCCATTTATTCCCAAGAGCATTTTTTGTTTTGCTAGAAACTAGCTGAAAAGGCCAAACCCAGCAAAAAAGCCATCATAAATTGCGATTCCATGAAG
>NW_015387438.1:0-22033 GCF_001527695.2 Protobothrops mucrosquamatus
TGGTTTTGTCTGCTGCCTGCATCCCGAAGATGGGGTTTGCTTGTTTGTGCAGCCTGCTTGCTGGCTTGCTGTGGCCTGGTACCGGTCCATAGACTGGAGGTTGGAGACCCCTGCTGTAGAGTGCCGGTTTAGGGAAGCTGATTTATGTTTTACTGAATTGTGCAAGATTTCCGAGTAGATTGTAGCTGATTACATCATTAATCATTATCTTTTCTGCATTCATTGCTTTGCTGCATCTTTACAATGGCAAAGCATAGCTGATGTATATATTCTGAGGGTCTACAACTTTTTCCAAACATTTCCCCTTTCTAGAAAGACATATTTAGTTTTTGTCCTTCAAGTAAAGGCCAGTAGATGGCACAAGTGGTGCACTTTTCAGAGAAACTGTAGACATGGTCAGAAATGAACTAGGCGTTTCTTTTGTTTTCCTCTCACTCATGTCTTCTAACACCTCTCCAGATATTATATATATATGTATATTTGCTTTATCCAAAACAGCTTTATTAGAAAGCCTGAATTGTAGGACAGGCTGCCAGTTTCTTTTTGCCATACCCTCATGTGATTTGCAATACTTAATATGTCTCTACCTGAACACTTAAGAGTCCAGGTTTTATGGGCTGCACATATCAAGAAAAGTAGGTTCCTTTTGCAGAGTTTTGTTTACATATCTATTGGAAGATTAAAGCTTGTAAGCATGTGCATTCAGCAAAGGGGCATATTCTTCCTTCTTCAATTAGGCTATGAAAGTAAATCAATTCCAATTTCCAATTCCATATCTAGCAACGATGAGTCAGAAATGTCAATTGCTATAACTTTTCTGACTCAAATTATCAGACTTGGCTACTTCAGAAACCTCAGCTGAGAATAATGCTCTGCTTCATGGTCAAGCCATTGACACTTTAAGAAAAAAGAAAACACATTTTCACAAATTGGGATTTCTAGCCGCAACCCAGGCGAAGTTCAGTTTTTCAACTCTGCCAAGTAGGATAGGCTGCTAAACCTTTTCTGAGGTAGCTAGGTTGCTCGCAATCATGGGATTTATTCTTCAGCCTGACCATATCAGAATCTGGATACAAAAAGGTCCTTTTCTATAGCTTTCTTATTCCTGGTTAAGAACCAAAAAAAGCATGTACATCCTGCACTCATATAATATAGATAGGATCACATCACAGGCTGTAGAACAAGGCTAAATTAGTTCTATTACCCAGCTCAATACATTTATTAAGGAATTTAGTAAATAAATGGTGACTTGAAGTTTCTATATAAGGAAAGCATTACCTACTTCACACACACTTTTGCCAAATGCAGCATTCCCTGCTAATGGAAGAACAGTTAGTTTGGGCACATTTGGCCACAAGTGCGGCCAAGCTAGGATGTCTAATCTAGAGTGTCACACCTGCCTCAGTTCTAAGTTAAATGATCCTTGGCTCCATTTGTTTCAAAAGGTATAGCTTTATTAGAAGTCAAGTGAATTGCAGTAAAGCAAAGCCAGAACTGAAGTTCACAGACCAAATCCCCATTTCCCTCTTTTAGGCATTTCCCACTGCTGCCTACCCCTCCCATCATCCAATCAGTTTTGAAGAATAAGTTTTTGAAATGGTCACTTGGGGTATAGGCTGGTTTGCAACTTACAAAATTAAAAACCACATTTCAGTGTAACAATACCATGAAGCTATGAAAACACTATAATATTAAAATACAAGAGCAATACAAGGATTGACGATTCTTTTAGAAACCAAAATGGAGTTACATGCTGGAAAGTTTGACATAGGAGACCATGCCTAACCAATCCATTTCACAAGTGTAATATTCTCTTCTGCAGCTTTTAATAACTAGGCAGTTTCATGGCAAACAAGATATAAAGCTATCTAGGACTTTAAATGTGCAGCCAACAACTTGAACCGAAGGTGAAAAACAACTGTCAACAAGTAGAATGTGGGAATTAAGTTTTCAATATTGGTGCAATGTGATCTTTGGCACTTGCATAAGTGAGCTGCTATTCTTGTGGAAACGTCCTCCTACTTTTTGATAAGAATAAGAATAATGAAACCACACCACAAATAAATGTTGCAAAATCACAACAAACATAACATTCTAGAAAGGTTTCAGTTGATGCTCCCCATGTACAGCGTTGTGAACTAAGAAAAGGCTCAAAGGGAGAAATATAGTGATCAGGCTTTCTTCTGATTTTTTTAAACAAAATCTGTCTAAAGAAGCATGGAACAGGAATAGGGTTTCATTTTGATTTGATTTGTTATTTCTGCTTTAGAATGGAAAAGCCTGACCATATATATGAGTTATCAAGAAGAGATTTCTTGAGCAGCTCATTCAGATTTTTGCACTCTATGGGAAATACTATGGGATAAAATGAAATGTAGGTTTAGCTGTTCCTTTGAGCAATGTGTTTTATTACCAGCATATCATAATTACACATTCTGCCCAGCATCCTTCTTTCAAAGAAAGGGAATCATTTGTAACAATTTGTATTGTATTCATTTTAATGAGGCACTAGCCCAATAAATATTGCTCTCTCTAAAATGACCTGAGGGCTTTGCTTTCTGCATCTATGCTTGTCCAAGGCAAAATATTACTATGATGATTTATGATGATACTTCTAACTCTCTCTGTTTGGTGTTATGTTTTCAGCCTTTTACCATTCAAGCTGTAAGTATCTTATTTAGATTTTTGGAGTCATTGTTTACATTTCCTCTAATACAGATATATGGAAACTCTGAATGATAGACTTTAGAAAGAAAATCACCAACCTAGGAAGAAAATAATAGATCATTTCAAAATAATATACTGGCTAAGATGAGTTCAGTCCACAAATTCTACCTCCAAGCCAGAACAGATTACTACATTTAATTAGTACAGTGAAGGAACAAACATTCATAGCAAAAGGGCAATACAATTTAAAAGCAAACATAAATAAAATGCATGTATGAGAGATAATACATTTTAAAGAGAAGGGTCTTTAAAAATATCACTTAAATGCTTCTATGTATATTAATGCTCATATTTTTAAAATAAAAGTCAATATTTTACAAATAAAGGTCATTATGGAAATGGAGAATTTTGAGGGAGTATTAGCACAGCATCTACCTCCTAGTTGGCGGCATGCAGGTAAATAGTATCTTGACTTCCAAAGTATTTTCTAGACGTTAGAGCCTTGCTTACACAGAAAAGCATTAGCATAAACTGGGTTTGGTTTGTGTTTGTAATGTAATGCCTCAAATACGACAAAATTAGGCCCGAAGTGACCTCACAATCAGTATAATACAGTTACATGTGATGATATGAGTAAAGCTAGCAATCTAGTCTATTCCATCTCTACCTTACTAAAAAGTATTATGTGAAAGTTTTTATTGAACAAAGCCAGAAGACATCGTAGAATTCAATATCAATGGGCCCATTTGGAGATGTCCATGGTGTATGGAAGATTATGATCTGAAAAGTATAGAGCATGAAATAATAAATGAAGTGAAATATTGAATAGTAGATACACAGTGTGCCAGGTGCTCAGTGATAAAAATATCAACAGGCAACGAAACCTAATGAAATAGGCATTAGCAAAGTACTAGGGAAAAAGTTGAGAATACCTTGGGCTGTAAGAAGAAGATGAAGCAAAACCAGACTGCTCATTGGAAACTCTAATAATAAAGCTTAAATATTTTAGATACATAATACAAAGGCAAGAATTCTTGGAAAAGTTCCCGATGCTTAAAATGAAAGGCAATAGAAGGAGGCTGAAATAAAATAGGATTGCCAAATACTACTGATACAAGTATGAACTTATAAGAACTCAAAGAAATAATTGCTGGTGAAATGATGTCATGAAGAGTTAAAAACAATAGAAAAACTCAACAACAATGAGCTTCAAATAGAAGGCAATTTGGAAACTTCAACAGAGGTAAAATCTCTTCATTCAGTATTAAATAATATTCAAGACTGGTATCATGTTTAAACATTCTTTACAATCAATAATGGCTGTCTATTCACTTCTTAACCTGCTTGATGTTGTTGACACTGATTATTTTGATGGTTTATATGTCATCAAGTCATTTTCGGCTTCTAGCGACTCTATGGATAGATTTTTTCCCATGATGATCTATCCATAATCTGGTTTTTTTCCAAGTCTTCCAACTATGCAGTCAATGCCACTGTAACTGTCTCCATGCACCTTGCTGCTAGTCATCCTCTTTTTTTCTCTTTCCTTCTATCTTTCTCAGTATTAGAGTCTTTTCCAGAGAGCTAGATCTGGAAGTATGTCTGAAGTAGGATAATTTAAGCCTCACATTGGTGCCTCAAGCGAGAACTCTCCATTGATCTGTTTGATGATCGATCAGTTTCTGTTCTTGGCTCTTCAGGAGTCTAATCCAAAACCAAACTTCAAAGCCCTCAATATTCTTCCTTGTTGTTATTTCTTGATATATGAAATCCTAAACTTAGGACCAAAGAATTTGCTGATATTTCTACTTAACTTTTTTATCTTGTAAGATAAGTTTTATCTTAACTTGTAAAAAACAAGAAAAAGTCAAGGAAATGATTGGTCCATTAGTGGGAGAAAGTGGCAAGAAGGTGACAAGCAACAAGGAGAAAGCAGAACTACTTAATTCATTTTTTTTGCATCTGTCTTTACACAACGGGAAAAAAAGAGTCTAACCTATAAAAAAACAGTACTGTAAAAAAAAAAACAGATTAGAAACAAAAGTTAAAATAGGCAAGAAAGATAAGTGAGCACCTGTCCACCCTAGATGAGTTCAAATCACCAAGACCAGATGGCTTACACCCCAAGGTTCTGAAGAAACTGACAGACAGGAAACTACAGACTTATCAGCCTGACCTCAATACCTGGGAAGATTCTGGAAAAGATAATCAAGCAACGAATCAGTGAATACCTAGAGGCAAACAAAGTCATAATCAAAAGCCAACATGGCTTTGTCAAAAACAGATAATGCCAAACAAATTTTATTGCATTCTTTGACAAAGTGACAAAATTAGTGGACCAGAGGAATGCTGTGGATATAATTTACTTAGATTTCAGTAAGGCATTTGATAAAGTAAACCACAACCTACTACTCAACGTGTAGTCCTCAATGGAACTGATCCTCTGTAAGGTTAAAGGTTTAGTAGATTTAAGGATTAAACTTGTTTCTGATCCTAAATTCCTTGAATAGATACTTTAGAATTGAAAGGTTTCCTTCAGGGACTAGATATGTCAGTTTCCCATATAAATACTGCTGAATAAATCATCACTAGGGATATGTAGATCAGTATAAATCTATCCTATTAATATTTGTTTACGTATAACAGTATTCATGTATTAAATCATATTTTAAGAACATGCCTTTGCTTTAATTCACAACTTTTCCTAAAACATAAAGCTTTTATATACAATATCTCACAGTATATGGTTGTTACATTTCTAAGAAACTTTTACATTTTGTTAATGCAGACGTTTTTAAAAAAAGACATACATTTCCCATTGTCTTTCTGTGTACAACCTTTAGAAACATTCAAATGAATTATGATGGTTTCATTTGTGTGGAGAAAAAATGGATCATAATAGGTTTCATTCAGTATTAATTTTCATCCATGGTAGTCTGTTTTGACAGATCTCATATTCAGATCTTGGATAAATTGATGATTAAATCCTTTATATCAACAATTATCATATTTTGTTTTTGTTGCAGGTTCAATCATATTGATTAGTTGCAATTTGTGGATTCTTTGAATCATAATTTTATAAAACTACAACAAATATTTCATGCTGCTAACATATATGATGCCAGGAATTATATGACTAGAAGAGCTTAAGATATTTGATGGACAAATGTAGAAGGATAGTAGTTCTGAGTGCTGTTGTATTCTGAAGTATATATTCAACATATTGTATGTGTATGTGATTAACAGAAATTGTGCAATTTGAAGGCTCTATGAGTATGGCTAAAATCAAGGAGCAAATCTATATTTTTCAGTGAGAATTAAATAATTGTGAAAGTGAAGTGCCTCCTATCAAATAGATGCCAAAATGCTTATGCTAGGCCAGTGATGGTGAACCTTTTAGAGACTGAGTGCCCAAAAACTAGCCTGCCCCCTGCTCTGTATCCCGCTCTGCCCGCCCACAGGGCTACTCACCACAGATCGCCCAGGCAGCCTTGCAGCACCATGGCGGCCACGCCCTCCACCCGCACCCCGCAGCATCATCTGTATGTGATGGGGTGCGAGGGCAGAGTCTTGCCCCTCCTGCCCAGCTGCCATGTGCTTGGCTGTGCTGCTTCCCGTGGGCCGCGCCTGGGGGAGCCTCTTCTCCGGGCAGGCTGCTGGTGAGGAGGGGGTTGCAGGGGGATGTGGGGCTGGGGCAATGGCATGTGTGCCCACAGAAAGGCCTCCGAGTGCCATCTCTGGCATGCGTGCCATAGGTTCGCCACCATTGTGCTAGGCTGAGAAATGGAATTTATGCACAAATCTCATAGCCTGTATTTGATTTTGTGATACTAAATAGTAACTGAATCACAAAATCCATATAATATCACTAAGGCAATTGAAGGAACAGAGAAATGCTAAAGGTGAATATTGAGCTATATTTCCATCTGAATCACTTACCTGCTACTATGTAGATTTTAACATGCGGTGTAACATTGCTAACCCTTTTGTAATTAAGATAATAATCTTATAGAATTAGTACATCAGCAAGAATTAAAAATTTTTGAAGTACAATTGCCTCTAGGAGAAAAAGGGCTTCTGAGAAGGGGATCCAATTATATCTGCTTAAATGTCAGTAATATTTATTTCTATTATTTTCTTCTTGTCAATTTCCACATGGTTTTAAAAAGCATATGAAGGAAAAATCATTTTAACTTGAGGCACTTGCATTATTTGCCATAATTTATCTGCTTGTTTTTCAGTTGTTATTTTTTTAAAGAATCACTATATTCCTGTGATGTTCCTAAATTATGACTTTGAAATACATTCTTCAGTTTTGTGGCAGAAGAAACAGATTGAGGCCCACATCATCCCAGATTTTGCTTTGAAGCCTTTTGGGTCAGATATATAAGAGATTATTAAAATAATTTAAATGCAACTAGAATTTAATAGACTACATTTATAAAGCAGCCACCCTGGGACTCAATAAAAGCTTCTCAGAAATGGCACCCTGGTTTGATACATTCAATGGTGGGATCTTGAAAAGTCTCATTATTTCAGGCTAATTATGTACTGAGACTTGAACCTTCTTCATCCAGTATCTGAATAAAATTGTAAATTTTGATACGTTCTAAGCGAAGCAAAATTCTTACCTGTTTGAACCAGCCAATGGAGAATAGTTTCATCTGCCTATTTTATTGGATAGATGATAGAGGAGGAGCCAATCAGAAGAAACAAATAAAATTAAATAGTGGCAAAGAGGAGTTACACATTAGCAGTTTGGAGACATTGCTGTGGTGAAAAATCACTAAAGCAAAGAAGATTTGTTTGCTTATTTTACTCTATTTATATGTCTGCCTCTTTTGCAAATACTTTATATTGCCTCAGATCTGGTTGGTGATGCTATAAATTGAGTGCACAAAACCTTACAGTTGAATGAATAAAGATTTTAAGGAGCTAACCATAGAAAAACCTTTGCCTAGAAATCTCTAATTTTGCTTTTAAAAGCAAATTCGGAGATAGTTTTGGAAGTCAATGATGACAATTTAAAAACCACAATTTGCTTGCATGCTTTACTTAACTTATAAAAAAGAAAAGCTCTTTAAAAAGCCCAAATTCAATAGATTTAATAAATAATTGTCAACAGATAGGGAATGAAGCACAAAGAATATTTGAAAATAAAGGCTTATACAGCAATCAAATAAGCAGTTAATAATCCATGGAGAATCTATTACATTCAGTTCAATGAAAGAAAGATGAAGCAATTGTTTAGAGACTTGGGGGGAAAATGGAGAAACTTTCTAAAAGTGATTTACTTTACACAAATGTTAGCAATAGACAGAAAAGGCGGAAAAAAAGAACAATAGAAACTCTTATCACCACAAAGAAAGCCAGATTGTTAGGGCTTCTTGACATATCAAAGAGGGAGAGAAATTTAGAATATGTAACACTCACACTTACACCCACCCCTGTTCATAAGAACCACCTTTTGCATGAGTGCTGCTTCACTTGGGAATGGAGACAATGTTTCAGAACCGAAGAAATGGAGAAAGGCAGAGAGAGGGGAAGAGAATCACCTCTCCTTTTCTCTGCTGGGTTGCGTGTGTCCAAAGTTTGCTTCCTAAAGGTTGGTAGACTGGGGAAGAAAAACAGGGGGTCCTATCAATACTTGTTTGCAAGTGCTTATTGTGGCCCTTGGCTTTTTGAAACCATAGTTCTTCCTGAGTTGTGAAGTTAGACAACTTCAAAGGAGGGCATTGGTATACCACTTCTTTGTCTGGTTTTGGATCCAGATAACAGAATAACACAATTGGAAGGGACCTGGGGGGGTTCTCCTTGTCCAACCTTCTAAAGTAACATTGATTAACTCTTCCAGACTGTGAAATTCAACTCAACTGGTGTGTTTGGGGGATTGGTTCAGCTCTTACAAAGCCATCAATCTTCTTAAACTCATAACTAAAAGTCCAACTCAACCAAGGACCTTGATAAGCCTTTGCCTTGATTGCATGGTCTTGACTATACGTACTTTTGTTGGCAGGGTGATGTCTCTGCTTTTTAGTATGCTGTTTAGATTTGCCACATAAACCAAAAAGTGAGTAGAATTCATTGATTTTTCATTGATTGATTGATTGATTGATTCATTCATTCATTTTTTCCCCATTCAATATCTTTTTATCTATTTTCTCCAGTACCACAAATGCACTAGTTTCTCTTCATTTAGCCTTTTTAATGGTCCAGATTTCATAGTCTTAAATTGCAATTGGGGAATATCATCATCTTGATAACAAGTTATGACTGGGATGTCCCTGCATATTAATATTTTGTTTGATCATAGTCTTTCTCCAAAGTAGCAAATATTTCTTTATTTTATGGTCATAGTCACAGTTACTACTTCAGTTTCTTCTTTGCCTGCTTTTATTTGTCCAATATTACATGTAGAGATAGTATTCTTAGGGTTTTTTAAAAAAAGGATGTTGCAACAGTGCATTGGTTTTTGTACTTTCTTCTGTGGCCTTTAGAAAGAGATTCCTTACATTTTCCTTGTTTCTAGCCAAGAGTGTTCTGCAAGATGGGTTAAAAAATATTTATGACAAACACAAAGTGTTTTCAAAATTCCATCACACAGGCACAATTAGTACAATGAATAAAGTTGTGCAAAGATCTTTCTGGCCACAGCTGTCACCCACCCTTGAAAGGAAACCACGAGTCCAGGAATGTCACCAAAGTGCACACCACTCTTGAAGGGGAGAAACACCATCCTGTTCAAAGTTAAGGATGGAATGCCATTTGGAGATTCTTCCAGGTCATGGCTGTCCCAAAGGCTGTCAAGTCTGCTAACATTGGATGTTCTTGCTTGCCATATGTGAAGAAGCAAACATATCTTATTCAGCCTACATATCACTTCAAGAGTTAAAGCAGACAATGTTAACCCAGTCAGTGGGAAAGTATGCCAGCTATAATCATAACAATATCTTTGCATAGCACAGCCAAGGTCATCGTAACAGGGGAGGGAGAGATTCACACTTCAAATTAATTGGAGCATATGATTGATGACTGTGAAAGGAGGGAGGGAGTTGTGTGTTGTCACGAGTGCTTGGGTGGTGGGGGTTTCAGTTTTTGGCTTTCTATTGTTCGTGCCGAAACTATGTAGCCAATTAAAGGATTCTTTAAGGTAATCAAGCCTCAAAGTTCTTTGTAAAGCTGCTTCTTTTCGGAACCATGTCAAAGGCAATTGGACTTTCTTGTTTTTTTCCCCTTGAAAATGGTTCACTTCTCATCTAGGAAGCTTCTTCAGTTCCGACTGAATGGTGGGAAATAGAAGGATTTATATTCTTTGCAGACATCTGGTTGTTAGCACTCTCAAATTTGGTCATTAGCTCTTGAGAGCTGTTGAGGCCACTTGCAGATTTATCTGTAACCTCAGGATCCCTCTGAATCAGATGGCATAAACACCCACAGCCACCCGGTCTTGTTAGAACTGAGACAGAGATGATCCCACTCTATTCAAACTTGTTGTCTTTCCAATCATTTCAAGTATCTGAAAAGGTCTGTCATGAATCAGAGTTGTTCCTTTTAATCAAATAGGCCAACATTTTTACATAATGAGAATTTGGCCCCATATTAGTGCAGCTGCCAGTTTTCCTTCAGTTAACAAAACCATATGATTAATGTTAGATCAATAATCTCATATCTTGGAGGTATCTAATCCCCAAATAATAATTGATATGTTGTGTCTCACTGGAATTTCATTATATTTATTAAGATGTCATTTCTGCAATATCTCAGTTCATGTTTATTTTACAATGCAGTGTGAAATCTTCAAGGGTTTTGCTAGCTAAGCACAATATTGTATTTTAATTAGGTTTTCCATATGCAACAACACTCTTCAGAGTGTATTTTGTTTTCTGTTTGTTCATGTTTTGTTATTTTCCTGACATCAAATATATAACAAAATGGTGAGAAATTTAACAAATGAGTTTTATGTGAAAAACAATATTACTGTTGACATTTCCACATTTCTTAGGATCCAATGGAGGGTTGTAAACAAAATCTGAATATCTATGTTGTGTTTCTTTTAGCTAGTATCTTTAAATGGGCAATAAAATGTAAACAGAACAGGTGTTCCTGCTGCTCCCCAAAAGTTACAGAATGACCTGGAAGTCTATAAATTTCTTTATAGAGGATACTAATCAGGATGCTTGGCTACACAAAATCACTGTGAAACCTAGGAACACTTTATTGCTCAGAGAACACTCCACCCAATAGCATTTTTAGACCTTCACAAAAGAAGTAGGATACAAGTAGGATACACCTGATTCTTGCTCTGATATGGACAGACAACTGCGCATGCTACAATAAGATCAAACAAACCTATAAAATGTATTGATCGTAGAATTTTTATCCCACAACTTTCAAATGACTTTAGGCAGTTCATAAAAGTACACAGATTAGGCATAACAGTTGAACAGCATGAAAGTATAATACAATCCATAAATCATATTAATAATAAAATCAAATTCCATATCAAAGATTAGAACCTTAAAAATACCATGCTTTTGATGTTTATTTCAGTTAAGAATGACAATGAGAGCAATACAGTCAAATCCCAAATGCTTGATGAATCCACACTGTCTTCACTGCCTTCCTAAAAGAAAGCAGTATATGGATGGTTTCTGGAGGTAGGCTATTTCATAAGGATGGGGTAGCCACTAATGCAGCCTCCCACTGTAGCAATTCTATTTTATAGTTTTACCACTTTTGAATTCTAGAGCTTGACCAGACAAAATTGCCTGGTAACAAAACTGCTTGCCAAGTCAGTGGGAAAATCTCAACTGCCAACTAAAAACCACCCAGATCCTCAGGATGTGTAAGATGGACCATCCTAATTGATCACCCACCACTTTCATCCAGTGAGTAATGGTCTCATGCAGAGTCATTAAGATCCCCCCTCCCCTGGATTCAAGATTCCCTATTCCAGTCTCCAACTGTGGATCATTTTTATGGATTAATCCTCAGTTACTATTCTTCCTCATAAGAGAGAATCAAGCTATAAGACCAAGTTGCACCAGACTATGTACTTATTGTAATAATGGGTAATTAAATATCCCCTCTCCATCTGAGACAAAAACAGAATTAATATATTGGCACACTAACAGCTTGAGATGGACTTATTGCATAGATCAAAACATGTGTTTGTCAAAACTGTGGACTTTTTCTGCAAAACTTTTATATCTAACTAAATTCCAGCTATTTTCCTTAAAAAAAAAATCAATGAGAGCAAAGCAAATAATTACCACATCAACATAGCCTTCTATGCAGTGTCAATCTATTTACTCTGAGCATTTCAATATGGTAGTTAAGGTTAACAGCAGACAATATACTTCAAGTATATAAAAATAGCTTGAGGTGCTTTCAAAAGAAAATCAAGCACAAGCTTTGGCAAGGCTCCAAAAGCAGGAGATTGGTGTAAGCAGTCACCTGGAATGTGTTTTGATGTGCCCTTGCTATCTGAAATTGGCACACAGATGGAATAATTAAGAAGACCTCCTACATGGACTTAAGGGAAGACAAGAAGACAAATTCATGATGCAAGTACTAACCTAGGTAGAATGATGGTCACAGAACATAGAATAATTGAACTGGAAGGGACCTTGGAGGTTTTCTACTCCAACCCTCTGCTTGAGCAGGAGACCCTGTACCATTTCAGAAAAATGGTTGTCCAGTCTCTTTTTGAAGGTCTCTAGTGATGGAGTATCTATAATTTCTGAAGGCAAGCTGTTCCACTGGTTGATTGCTCTGACTGTTATCAAATTTCTCCTTAGTTCTAGTCTTAGTTTTTAGTCACATTCAATCTTCCACTTCCACTAATAAAAAAACCTGAGTATTTTTTATTTAATCTTGGATTGATAAAAAAATTAGCTTTATTTTTTTAAGATAATATTCAGAGACATGTTTAAAATGAGCATTTCTTATGACATGTCAGCCTTTCCAGGCTGGACCTTCTCCATATTTGTAGAATTCAATGCCCCAAATTCTCAGCAATGGTTATTCTGGCTGGAGAATTTTGGCAGCTGGTATAAGCAATCCTAATTTTTTAAAGTGTGAAACCATATGAATTATGTTCTATGACTGTGTGAAATATGATAGAAGGGAATTGGTAATTAGATATTTTATTTTCTGTAAAAAGAGAGAAAAACTATTTATATTGGAACTTAATAACTCCTCCCTTCGGACATTACTGAACACGAATAAGTTTTACCTATCCAGTTTAATATAAATTTTGGATCTACTTCTAAATTTAATGTATGAGCTAGAAACATACAGCAACCAAAAATGGATTTTCATCATGTAATATGATAATACTTGATATACTTCCCAGCTATATTAAGGACGGCCTATCTCTCTTCTTGCAACATTGGAATGTCCTGATTCTTCTGCAGAATTAATAGACTGAAAAGACATTAATCTTTCCATACCACTTTAGGCCATTGCCTACCTAATGGAACATATAATGTGATAAAATTGGCACCTGGTGACTACAGTGTAGGAACATTCCCAAAGGGGTAATTTTATATGGCCTGATTATTATTCTTTATATAAAAGTGCACGGGACTGATGATGATGATGGTAATAACTTACACAGAAATTTAGTCTTGCTTTGAATTTTGTTAAATGGTACAATTAACAGAAATGAACTTATTAGACTAATTGCTCAACCTATTTAGACTCTCTTTGGGAGGGGACCAAAATTTAATGAATGCAAAGCTTTGAAATCACAGCTAGAAGGTGAAACTAGAAGTACAAAAAAAGAGATGATGCAGCAATAACAAGGAATGAATAACAGAGAAAATGCTACTGTGCAATGGTTTTGCTCTCAATAATAAAAGTTTGGAAGGTAAGGATGAGTCTCTTCAGATCCATGTTTCTTGGCCTCAGCAACTTTAAGCTGTATAGACTTTAGTTCCCAGAATTCCCCAGCCAGTAAGGTGGACACTTTTTCAGCTAGATTTAGGAACGTTGCTTTTCCAGTGAGGGTTTTTCTTGAATGGCAATCAGTGCTTGCACTCCCCCACAACCATTAAAAGAATGGATGGTTCTGGTCTTTGGCAACTGGCCACCCAGATTTTCAGTTCTGAAGGATAGTAATCTTGAACACAATGGATTTGTTAACACTATTAGTTGCTTTCAAGAATTGCACATAATGTGTGAGGGCAAAAACTGAAAGAGGATTGGATGGCATACAAAAACTGAAAGAGGATTGGATGGCATACAATGTTAATTTTTGGAAATCTTTATGCAATTTCAGCTAAAAGTACCTGTCTTGGAGCTAACTGACCATACTAACTCCCCACCCTGAACTTTAAGTCACTATGATTATTTCTTCTGTCATCTCTACTTGCATGTCCTGTCTTTTCTTGGATTCAGAAATTTCTCCTCATCTTCAAAGAATATGCATAATATTAATAATAAAGAAACTGCACTATACTTACTAGGTATATCATATCTGAACTGAACTTTATTTGGCCAAGCGTGATTCAGCGCACAAGGAATTTGTCTCTGGTACAGAAGCACTCAGTATACATGCAAAGCATCATCATCATCATCATCATCATCATCATCATCATCACCATCACCATCACCATCACCATCATCATCATCCCAATAATAGGGGAGTAAAAAAGATAAGTATAAATAATACCACACTACATGGATAAATATACATAGACATTAGATAGCACTGTAAGAATTAGATGTTCAGTGGAATGATGACACGGGGAAAAAAACTGTGTCTAGTTGTTTTGGCATGAAATGCCCTATAGCGCCACCCCGTAGGAGGAGTTGAAACAGTTTATTTGAAGCATTTGAAGCAAACATAACATATTTTCAGTGATTTATTGAAAATCTATGTGAAGATGGGGTGGGGTAGGGGGCAGAAGGAGAAGCAGTTATTCTGTCTGGGCCTGGTGTTTGCTTATGGCAGAAAAGAATTCAATTTTTTGGTATTTCTTTGGTACCATTAATCATCATTTGGATTTTTGCTGCTCAAATGTGGTAACTCTTTTATATGTTGACTGATATGCATGGTTCAGTATAATTCCAAAGTTTTAGAGATTAGCTTATTCTAGCTCTATTGGAGATGCCATCTGGGGATTTTATGCATATACAGATTTGGCTTACGATTCATCCATCTCCTGTTTTGTTCCTTGTCCATGCATTTCCTTCCTGATTTCAATCCATTTTGTAAGTGGAATAAGTTATATTTACTGTTACCTAGCTGAGCTGTTTTTGCACCTAATTATTTTTATGACCTGAGCTCTCATCTTTATTTATTTTGTCTATCCATAGACAGATTTAAAATTTGCATTTTCTTGCAAGCTTTCTCTTGCCAGTTCTTATTGGGAATTGTGAACAGCTGAATAATTGTTGTCGTTAGCATGCTATCAAGGTAGACAAATCAATCAGCCCCCATCCAGGCATCTTAATCAACAGCATGTGGCTTACTACAGTTAAGTGTTCCCAGGCTGCCAATGGCATCTTCTTTGGAGATGGTATTGATTGCTTTTCACTCTCCTCTAAGGAGAGCTTCCAGCTGTGTAGACAGCAGTAGGGAGAGGGCAAGGATAAAGGTGGCCTTTAAAAGTGCTTTGGGATCCAAATTGAGGATTTAATTTCCCTGAGGGCAGGCGAGCTGTCTGTCACTTCAGTGTATGCAGATTTGTAATAGAAAGGAATAGTGCTGGCTGTTGGGTATGACCAGAAGGAAAACACTGCAGTATATAACTTGCTTGAGAAAGGAGACATCTTTAAAGGTAAGTAAGTGAGAGAGAGAGAAGGATGGAATGCTTCAAGTGGATGAATACTGGAATGTATAGTACATTTGTTATGATATATCTCCATGAGTTGAAAGTTCTGAATTAGAACCCAGTAATCCTATTGGCACATAGAAACAGCCATCCCTTGTCCAGTCAGTCACTCATTATGGTGTGCTGAAATACATAATACAGTATAAGAACACTGCACCTTTCTTGAACCAGCTAATTTTATAGTGTATTTCAAGGTAAGTCAAAGGAAATTAAATTTAGCATCCGGAGGGTGAAATTGAATGGTTCAACCAGTACTCTTTTTCCTGCTAGTAGAACTTGCAAATTGCCATGTCACAATCTAGTGAAGTATATTGTAAGAATGAGGGCTGCAGCTGAGATAAAAATTATATTACATGCATTGCAAGTATATTTTAGAATGTAGCCTCTAAGCCCCTATTAGTGGTCTCACTGAAGTTTGCTAGCAAACTGCTGAAAAATATAAATGACATTTCATTATTTTGAGGTGGAAAATTTAATAACCTCACATAACTTCCAGAGTAACCTCAAAAAAAAAAATACCCCCACTGGATAAACAAAAGCCCTCAAACAGATGATGCAGTTACATCCATCTTGTATTTTGTCCCTTTGAAATCCCCTAAACCATGTGACTCTTGTACAGTTTCTCTAAAATCAAATGTGATGCTTGCCCACCAAGTGATTGCTCATACCTTTATTAAATCTTCCTCATAAAAATGTGAAAAGGAAGTGATTGAGTCTCATTGTAAAAATGACATTGTGTCTTTTGACTCCTGCAGCTGGAAGATCTAGCTGCAGTTATGTAACTATGTATAGCATAATAAGCAAGCATTCCATTCTGTGTTAGACCAGATGTGGATAAAGGAACACTCACAGGGTATATTGGAAGGGAAATTTGTTTTCTTCTGTGCTGTTTTTTATTGTAAACCACCCCATAGCCACCTTTTGGCATCCAGAGGAGATCTAAACCTTTATTTCTGAGACTCTAGCTCTTGCTTGGTAACCGTAAACCAATATCCCAATGCAGATTGGTCAGCCCTAAATGTTATAGCTGGAAATGATTTTGATGGAATGTATATCTTGACTGTCAGTTTTGCTTAGATCATCTGCTCCTTGTATGCACTGTTTTGTTTGAATTGTCCTTGAGGCAACTTTCAAGTGTGCAGCCTAGCTTCTATTCAGATGCAATTCACTGCTGTCTTAGCTGAAAGGAAAAAAAATCTTGGTAAGGTTTGAGGAAAAAATGCTAGTGCAGTGTTATACTAATGAAGAGACTGCACCATTGCTAAATGCTATTTTTTTTACCTACATCAGGAATATATAAACTAATAAATATAGCCAGGAATATACATAAAAATTGACCCTAGTAATATGTATCCAAGTGTGTGTTTCAGAAAGACTTTCTCTTTGGTCCTATTCACCTTAGCATGTTGTGCAGACCTGTCCCAAGAATGAAATTGTGGCTTGCTAAGCCAAAACCCAATGGTACCCATTATAGATTAATTAGATCAATATGTGGCAGAAAAGATCGTGTCTGGGTGGAACAAATATATTCTTCAGTTTTTGGCTAGCCAAGAGTAAAAGAAAATGCGAGAAGGTAGCATTTCAAAAAGGTCTTCGGTATTTTCTATTGATCAAAGACATTAGTACAGAGTGCAGACTTTTCTGCTGCTTCCTTTTCCAAAAATTCCACTGAGTCTGCAATAATTACAGATAGAAAAGCCACCCAAGAAATCAAATAATATACAGGATCACAGGTGTGCTTAATAATATCCCAATACACCACAGCTTCCTGAACTTTTTTAGTGTCTTAGTAATTTTTTTCATGGTGCCCCACAGTTTCCAAATTGTATACTACAATTTGTTGTTTGGGAAATTTCATCCTTAACAGCAACATCAAACTCATAGGAGATCCATGGGATATTTAAACAGTTTGAGAAAAATACTAGACTAATAGTTCACAAGGTGTGTGACAGATATTGAGCATTTTTGTGTTTCCCTTAAAAATTTACAAAAATCCCATGGTGCCCCTGTGGGCTTACTGTGGTACTCCAGGCAGAGCAGTGCATATTTAGGAAATCAGAGTAATCCATTCCAAGACTTCCAAGTTTTTATTAACTCCGAGAAGAATATTTGATATGACTACACACAAAAAAGTTTGGATTGTTTGTTGCATGAACTTAGCCAATACTAGCATATTATTATGGGTTTAAACCATAGTTTTGTGTAAGGCATGCACCTAGACATTGTGGCTTATTTATACACACACACACACACACCATGGTTTTTACACAAACTGGAAAATCAAATTTTCCAATAATTATGTTATTAGAAACATAAGTAGTTATTTTTCAGAAGTTCCAATTTTAGCTTTTAAGATTTTGAAATGCACCCCTCAGTTTTACTGGTTTTGGCCAACTAATGGCAACTTTTTTTTTTTTTTAGTTTAGTACCCTTTTAGTCTGTTGTCCCACTTGCTGCCTTATATGTATACATTTGAAACAATTAAACTGAACAGAGCCATGATGATACAGTGGTTAGAATGTAGTATTGCAGGCTGACTCTGCCCACTGCCTTGATCCTGACCAATTCAAGGTTGACTCAGCCTTCCATCCTTCCAAGGACGGTAAAATAAGGACCCAGATTGTTGGGGGCAATATGCTGACTCTGTAAACTGCTTAGAGAGGGCTGAAAGCAATGTGAAGTGATATATAAGTCTAAGTGCTCTTGCTATTGCTAACATGGTTTGCCTTCACTTTGGCTGAATAAGCTAGAAAACATTTATTTATTTAAAAGACTTTTATAGCCACCCATATTAAAACCAACACTGCATGGTTTACAGCAACAATAAAAAGCAATAAAAACTCAACTATGGCCTTCTCATGGAAATATGAATCTATGTTTGAGTGACACAATATGTGAAAGAGAGAAGTTTACTTAATTGATGTATTCATTTGCTCATGAGAACAAAAGTAACTTGGGATAGGACAGTCAACCCACTGTTCCTCAGTCTGGTGACTTCCAGATGTTTTGGACTATAACTATCTAACATGCTATTGGATAAATGAAAGCAATAATTTTAAGCAGAGTTTCCCCATTACCTTCTGCTAAAATAATGGATAGCTTACCGTGGTTCAGTATTCCATATGAACAAAACCAGTAAAACCCAGAAATTGGATTAAATGAGCAATCAGTAGATTACCAGGTTTTAAAGACATTTCCTTATGTACTTAGTAGGAAAACTGTTAGAACCCTTTACTTTGCTTGGTAGACTGAAATATAGTACACAAAGCCATTTGATTAAAAACAGCATTAAGATATTATAAAAATGCAAACTTATTTCTTTCTCTCTTCCTTCTTTGTGGAGAGGGATCCCACCACCACTTCTGACTTTATGGGAATTAATTCCATCTTTTGGATTGCAGAATAACTGCATTAGTTAGCATTATCTTCATTCTGTCTTATGAAATGGTGCTTGTCTTTACTAGCTATAAAATTAACAATATGAAATGATGCATACTAATTAAAATAAATTACAGGAAGGGAGGGAAGAGGTTATTGAAGCAAGTCCTACAAAATGTTGTTCTGATATGCTGATCCAAATAATTTCAGAATTATAGAGTAACTCGTACCCCACTGAAATAACAGTATTTACTCTACAATCATTTCATGCAGAAATAGATTAATGCCATTCATGACATTCATACAACTGCTATTATAGATGAGAAAAGCAAATTCTTTAATTTACCTATTTTCCATTAGCACAGAGGAATGTTTTTGCCTCAGAATTGTTGCATCTAGTTGTTTTAGATTTAAATGCAAATGCAAGTAGTTTCATTTTCTGTTTTTAATAGGCAGCCTGAATAATCCCTTGATAGTTGGAATTTTGAAACACGGCACTTTAGTTGCCTTATTTGTGTTGAATAAAATTTCATGCCTATATCATTCCATAATAGCAGAAATTTAGCAAGTAACAATTGTTTTCTTCACACTGCAATAAGGAAAGTGTTGAATTTCCATTTTATTAATTTTTAATTTAAATGCATAAGATGTACCAGATAAAACATAACTTCTATTACAGATCTCCTTTGTTAAGAGTGACATCAATGTCTGGTCAAGAAGTTTTCAATTGCTCTTCCATTTAGTAAGGATCCTGCAATTTTGGGAAGGTCTCTGACTGAATTTTTAGATATGAATTGGATAGAGTGCTTGACTTTCTACCTAACAAACTGCATATGATAAACAAAGCTCTGTAAGCTGGTCCATGTTAGTTCATCTCTTTGACTTATGTCAATTTATTCAGGAATCAGAATGATTCCAGCACTACCTGAATTTTTAATCTGAAATTTCCAATTTAGTCAAACTTATTTCAGCATAGGTTGCAGTGTGTTTAC
The DNA here is from genome assembly GCF_001527695.2 of Protobothrops mucrosquamatus. Lineage (NCBI taxonomy): Eukaryota > Metazoa > Chordata > Lepidosauria > Squamata > Viperidae > Protobothrops > Protobothrops mucrosquamatus. The sequence goes on from NW_015387438.1 coordinate 19,880, forward strand.
ATAGCTAAAGTGTTACTAGACCATACAGAAATCCTTCTGAATCTTACCAAGGTATTGACTAGATTTGTGTCCACCATGCAAAGCAAAAATGTGATTAATTAATTTGTGTTATTCAAATCCATCTTGCCTTATTCTTTTGTCTCATGGACCAGCTCACAGACCAGCTTTATGGAGCATCCCGGTGTTACTGGGATTGTTACATTGTATGCAACAATATTCTGGCAATTTTAAAGTTCAGTGTATTGTGTAAACCCAAGTAACCACATTACATAGTAGTTTATTAACAATGGGTTAAGTTATTGTCTGAATACAGTGAAAATCCCATGCTTTTGCTAAATGTCTACTTGCAAAAGGTAAAAATAAACAAGCAGAATCAAAAGCTGACAAATGTTAGTTTACCTACACAGAAGGAAATTGTCGTCTGAACAATCAATATTCTGTCTTTCATTTAAACCATTAAAAATGATATACATTTTATACTTCTATTTTGTTGAATAAGACATTAAGTGACTGAACCAAATAATTCAGTGAGTTTCATAACTAAGTAATGATCTGCACTAATTTAATTTAATTTAATTTAATACATTGACTTATATGCCGCCCTTCTCCCCACGGGACTCAGGGCGGCTCACAGCATATTAAAACAACATAGCACATTTCCCCAATAAAAGCCAATTAAAACCAAATATTTGTAGCTGTGTCTCTTATTAAAAATCATTTAAAAATTATCCCTATTTAAAATTCACCCTAGGTCAGTCCCGCTTGCTGAAAAAGCCATGTCTTGAGGGCGCGGCGGAAGGTTAGGAGATCCGGAATCGTCCGGATCTCGGGGGGTAGCTCGTTCCAGAGGGTGGGGGCACCCACAGAGAAGGCCCTCCCCCTGGGGGTTGCCAGCCGACATTGCTTGGCCGACGGCATCCTTCAGTTGTAGTCTGTTACTCTGGTTGCAGCCCACAGTAGCTGTTATGAGAACATGATTCCATACAATGTATAGGAGGGTAAATACCATTGAATTCAGTTTGCCTTAATTCTAACTGAATGTGGGTAGGATTATATTTTATAGTGCCAATTACCTTTATTTTCTAAAACTAGAAAGGACATTGACAAATGGTTCTAGAGATTGGTCTTTGATAAGTTATGTCTCGGATTAAAGTCAAATTAGTCCTCAAAGCATAAGAATAGCAGGGCTCTAACACATCAAGCAGAAAGTATTACTTGTTTGTAGATCCTCTAGAGCACACAATGTCCTTCAGGAGCAAGGTGCTTACTATTAGTTCAATGTGACCTTGTATCTTTCCTCATTATCTTCCACTTATTAACCCTGATCTAATTGTTATTGATGGCTTCATTATTCTACCTGGGACAGCAATGATGCCTTTACTGACCTTGCCCCAGGTGATCGGAAACTAATTTCATGTTTTGGATGCTTCTGTGAGGAGAGAGAGAGAGAAATATAAAGACATTTGTAGAAGGAGAAGAAAGACAGATGGCTACAGTAATACCAGAGCCAGACCCTAAGGGGGTCATGTATACTTTGAACGGTAACCAAAGGGAAATTTCATTAGCTGTAGCTTTATCTTCCCTTTTCCTTCTGCACCATTTTTTTCTGAATAAATCCCCTTTCCCATTTAATAAATCTTTTATTAACCTTATAATATGTAAACATATAGATACCATCTAACAGTGTCTGTATCACCTTCTGGTCTAAATAGCAACTTTAGAAGCATATTAATTTTATTTGGGATATGGATGATGTTTCTTTCCCCCCAACATATTTTGGGGGGATACTAGTTTAGGGAAGGATTTAGTAGCCCTTCCCCTATCCTTGCATTATTAACCGAAGTTGAATCTTCCTTGCTTATAGTTAATAATCTTAATTGTCTATTTCATGTGTATATTAGTCCATGTTTTTTCCAACATCAGTTGTAAATTGATTGATTATTTATTTATTACATTATATATATATATATATATATATATATATATATATATATATATATATATATATATATATATATATATATATATATATGGTTGCAAATAACATAAAAGACAGACGAATGACTCCTGGGAATATCCATAATACAAAATAAAAATGCGAACACCAGGAGAGTATAAGACAATTAAAAGTTTAGTAAAAAACCTTTAAAAACT
>NW_015387438.1:22133-50212 GCF_001527695.2 Protobothrops mucrosquamatus
CTGATAGGGCCGTGGTAACCAATCATTGTAACATCCTCATTAACTCCTTTGGCTATCATTCTATCCTTACTTCTGCTGCCTTTCCGTGTCAAACCACCATGGGGGCGTATCACCTCATTAGGTTTACAATTAATTTTTTACAATAACAATCTTTAGTATTTAGTAAGCAACGTGTTGTCTGGGTTTACATATTTACCATTAATAGTAATACAGTTTCCATTTTTACCCTTTATTCCGTTTTTCTAACCATTTATAAAAATTTTCCCATGTTTGGAAGTATTCTGAAACTTGTTTCCTTTTCATTTTCAATGCGAGCCTATCCATTTCTGCACAGTCCAGGATTTTCTTAATTATATCTCCTTCAGATGGTATTTCTTCGTTTTTCCAATACTGAGCAAATGTAATTCTCGCTGCTGTTAGTACATGTAGTATTAAGTATACACATTCTTTGTCATAGTTTTCTGAAATTATACCTAAAATAAATAGTTCCGGTATGTAGTCTACATGTGTTCCTGTCATCTTCTCTAGCCATCTATGCATTTTTGACCAAAAGTTCTTTGCTTTAGGGCACGTCCACCAAAGATGGTAGTATGTGTCTGGATTTGGTCTACATTTCCAACAATTGCTAGACATATTTTTAAACATTTTTGCTAGTCTTGCAGATGGTAAGTGCCATCTATAGAACATTTTGTATAAATTTTCTTTATAGGTAGCTGCCCTTGTTATTTTATAGTTTCTTTCCCATAAGTTTTGCCATTTTTCTAACTCTACATTGTGCCCAAATTTTTTTGCCCGTTATCATTGTTTCTTTAACCTGTTCATCTTCCATCTTTAAATTTAACAGAAAAATGTACAATTTCTTAATCAATTTATCATCTGATGACAGTAGTATCTGGTCAAATGTTGTCTGATCTTTGTAAAAACCATATATTTTTGCATCATTCTCGTATCTCATTTGCATTTGCAAATGTGGCCACCATGATAGCTCTATGCCCTGTTCTTCCAGTTCTTGTTTAGTTTGTAGTTTCCGATCAGTGTTCAAAATATCTTTATAAGTCACAAGTTTCACATAATTAATTAAATTTGGGTGTACAAATGCCTCCATTGTTGAAATCCATCCTGGTATTTTCATGTAAATTCTAGATTTTATCTTTTCCCATGTCAAAAGCAATGCATTTTTTACATAGTGGTTTTGAAAGTATTTATGAATTTTGTTCTTCCCATACCATAGAAAGGTGTGCCATCCACGTTGTAGGTCATGCCCCTCTAGGTATAATAATCTTTTATTTCTAAGGGTTATCCATTCTTTTAACCACGTTAGTGCAGCTGCTTGATAATATAAAACCCAATCTGGTAGCCCAAAGCCTCCATTTTCTTTCGTTTCTTTATTTATTAAATTTATATGCTGCCCATTCCCTGATAAGGTGACTCCTTGTGGCTTATTTGATTATATACCATCAAGGCTTTTTTTGATTCTTAGTGACCACATGAATGCATTTTCTTCACAAAGTTCTGATCCTAACCTGTTTTTTTCAGGTTTTCCAGTAGTGCACTAATTGTCAGTATAATTAAATCCATTCACCTTGCATCTGGTCATCCTCTTCTTTTTCTTATACAAAAAAAGATGTTAAGAGTCTAAAAAGAGTACAGAGAAGAACAAGAAAGATGATTGGAGACTGGGAATGTCTAGTCTAAGGAAGAGAAGGACTAGGGGTGACATGATGATAGTCTTCCAAAATTTGAGGGGCTGTCACAGGGAGGAGGGGTCAACCAATGCTCCAAAGCACCTGAAGGTAAGACAAAAATTAATGGATGGAAGCTCCAACCTAGAAATAAGGAGAAATTTACAAGTAGTCCTTGACTTACAACAGTTCATTTAATGACAGTTCAAAGTTACAACAGCACTGAAAAAAGTGACTTATGACTGTTTTTCATACTAACGACTGTTGCAGCATTCCCGTGGTCATGTAATCAGACACTTAACAGTTGACTCATATTTATGATGGTTGCAGTGTCCTGGGCTCAATTGTGCCCAAATCAAGGACTATCTGTCAATTAGAACAATTAATCAATGGAATGATTTGCCTCCAGAAGTTATGGTGCTTCATCACTGGAAATTTTTAAGAAGAGATTGGACAGCCATTTGTCTAAAATGGCATAGGGTCTCCTCCTTGGATTAGAAGACCTCCAAGTTTCTTTCCAACTCTGTTATTCTATATTCTGTATTTTATGTTCTGTATTCTTTCCACTATGGTAAATACTAGACAAATTAACTATAAGTATGGTCTATGAGTCTATGAAGTTTTCTGAAAGAGTGAAGTGATGCTTTTTTTAAAAAAAATGCATCTTCATTTGTAGTATTTAACATGTCTGTGAAGCAATACACTTTGATTGTCTACCTGTCTTGTACTTCAGGCTGGCTCAGTCATTAAGCAGAGTAAGGCAGTAGCTTCAGGCAGCAAAGGAGTCAAGAAAAAGCTGTACTGTATAATTTCCCTACTAGCTATTATCTAACCAGACTGCTACCTGTCTATTTATTATGTTTGGCAAAGAAAATAAGAACCAGCTGCCAGTTCGGTTATTGTTGAATTTGCAATAATGATGGGACTCATTTTATCCTTTGCCTCAGATAGCAAAGTCTTTGGATAAGACCTCTTTCTTTTTCTGAACTAATTTGCTACATCCATTAGTGTAAAGGAAGAGAAAGATACTAGGAGATACTCACTTTTTTCTATTACACTTAATGGAAAGGTAATAAATAAGGCATTTTGGGAGAGGGGATTGGGATATTTAAGGGATTTTGGAATACATATGCAAAATTATCTAGAGCATAAATATATAAAGTTTTTGTGAATGCTTAAACAAGATTTCATTTCCTTCTATGCATCGGTATGGAAAATTCATCCCTTTGCATCCACGGGGAGCCTGTAACATCCCTGCTTGGGATCAGTGTACAGAATCCCATTCCACATAAACAAGGTAGTCCTAAGAGCCAAACCATGTAAAGTTTGTTAATTAAAACTAACACTAGGACTTGTACCTAGAAAGCTACTGGGAGCTGGGCAGTTATCACAATTCTGGTGATATATGCATCTGACCTTGGGATATAAGGCAAGTAGATGCAGCCAAAGGAACAATCAGATTAAAGCTTAGCTTGCAGTTAGGGTTGCCAGGTCTGCTTCCAAAAAATAGCGGACAAGCGGGGGGGGGGGGGTTAAGTAGTAAAAAAAGTAGACTGTACAGCTTTAGATTACGTACCATTTCATCATAAAGCTTTTGAATAAAAAAATGTCCACTATTTTGTGAAAAAAAAATAGTGAACATAATGTGAAAAAAGTGGACTGTCCACTCAAATAGTGGACACCTGGCAACCCTACTTGCAGCAGGAATATGACCAGGGCAAGAGGCTCAAAAGATACTTTCCCTAGTTTTGGGGCTGTAAAGGGGATGCAGGAAGAGAACTACTTTCAAATTTGCAAGATTCTGTTAATGTTAACCTTACAATAAAGTAGAATTAGCTCATCTGGTCATTTTTCCTGTCTGGTCTGCCTCGAAAGGCTGACAATATGGTTGCAATGAGACTTCACTGACAGCACACAGACTGCTGTGCTTTGTACCAATTGGCAGTTTCCAAGTAGGTAGATAGTCCCATACAAAGTGCATTGCAAGTAGTCCTCAACTTATGATCACTGTTGTGATTGGAATTTCCATTTTAAATCAATGCAGCATAAACAAAGTCATTATGTACCAGGACCTAATTTTACAACCATTTTTATCATTGTCATTAAGTGAATCAATCTGGTTGTTGAGCCTCTTCATGCTACTTTTTAAAATTTACATGGAGAGAGGTTGTCTTTCAGCATGATTGTGAATTCATCCAATCTTGCAGGCTTTTAGAAAGGCAATGAAAACCTGTTTCTTATCTCAGGCATTTGAATCAGGATGAGATACCACCTGGAAAAATGTAATCATTTGAATTGTGCGTTTTTAACTAAGTATTGTTTATTTTATTTTATGTTTCTTTGTTCATTGCTTTGCTGCATGCCATCCAAAGCTGTGACATAGATCAAATTAATGAATTAATTTATTAAATAAATACCCATCCAAGGATGCTAGGAACAACATGGATACAAAGCACAGGATATGGAGCTCATATCAGATACTGCTTGATCAACTTCTTCAAAAATAATAGGCACTACTACCTGTATGAAATCAGAAAAAGCTCCCAGCCCAAATGGTTATGTTGTTGAGTGGTATATGAGAGCTTAAACTGCAAAAACAAAACAAAAGAAAAAAAGTGCCTGAGTCCAGATAGGAGGGTTCTCAGTATAATGAGATATAAGAAAAGATATACACAAAAACAGAATATCAGAATTGGATGGGACCTTAGAGATTCTCTAGTCCAAACCCTACTAAAGCAAAAAACCCTATCCATTTCAGACCCTATCAATTTATCACCTCCTCCCAAAAACCTCCAGTAATGAAGCACCCACATCTTCAGGTGACAAACATTACAGTGATTAATTATTCTCATAGTCAGGAAATTTTACCCAATTCCTATTCTTTAAAAAGACAAATATGCAGACAGAAACTGCCTCCCCTCTTTTTTTCTTTCTTTTTTCTGCATCTGTTACTTTTCCAAGGCAGAAACTCTTGGGTTAAGAAAGTAACAAACTAAAAATGTTTAAAAGGATTGCTCAAAAATTTCAACACCGTTCAGCAGCCCTTCCACCATGGGCTCTGACTCCATTCTTCCTTCCAATGTAATGTTATATACTGTTTCTGGTAAATTACTTCAGCAGGGTTCTTTAAAGTCACCTTTAAAGGATCCATGTGTACCCCTCCTCTGTTGTCCTCTCTGCCGCATATAAGAGGATCCACTTTTCCTTGAGTTTCCTTGCTCAAGGCCATAATATCTACAATTATTTCTTTTGCATTCCCCATAATAACAACACCCAATTTACCAATTAAGTCCCTTCTGGCTAAATATTGTTGCTTCTACTACATGTCCCCAATTCCCTGATCCTTAATCTTCCCTTCCCCAATCTGCATTCTTGGAGGTATATAATTCAGGGTAGATCTGATGGCTCCCGAATCCACCTGGAATACCATTCCCTCCTCCAGGGGTCCAACTTTTAAGGTTTATCAGGGATTCTTAAAAAGCTGGACCAGAAAACAGATTAGCCCCCTGACACCCCTAATCCTCAAAATTCACCAAATTTGCTAGTTCTTTCCCCTCTTTCCTTTTAGGGCACTCAGTTTTCCAGTGTCCTTCCTCCTTACAAAAGGCACATTGATTTTTTCTCTCTCTCTTGCATTTACACCAGAAATAAACAATTTCCAAATACTTCACGCCAGGCAAAACAATCACTGTTTCTAGAGAGCTTTTTCACAAGCCAATGAGCTCCATTTCCTAAATTTCCTTTTGGAATAAGGCCTTGTTATGTTACCAGTAGATAGAGCTGGAGAAGGAAGGAGGTGAGGGACATATTAGTAAAACTAGAGGAGCTGATTAAAGTCCTTTGCAAAGGAAGAGTCACCATGTAAGGCAGTGGTTCTCAACCTGTGGGTCGGAACCCCATTTGGGGTCGATCGACCATTTCACGGGGGTCGCCAAGCAAGGCTGTCCGCCATTTTTTCCCCCTTTTCCGGCGGGTGCCTTACCTCCCTTGGGCTGGGCCAGCTGGTGGTCGGCCTGCTCCGTCTCTGCCGCTTGCCAGCTACGCCTCGGCCGGCGCAGGGGGCGGAACCACGCATGCGCGGCGCTCCCAGGCAGGGAAAGTCCTTGACTTACGACCGGTTGGGTAGTCCTCGACTTACGAGCAGTTTAGTCCTCGACTTACGAGCGGTTTAGTCCTCGACTTACGACCGGTTGGGGGTCGCGGCATTAAAAAGGTTGAGAACCACTGATGTAAGGCAACCATGCATTTCTTGGTGTTCTTTGGATAAACTGGAATTATTCTTTGGCAGGACCAAATGCTATGCTGGTTAGAAATTCTGAGATGCTTAAAAGGCAATAGACTGGGTAGTTTAGAAAGTTGCTTTAATTTCAAATAAAGCTATTAGAAATTTGGAGCACTCTTCCTTGGCAATATTTTTGCTTTCAGTTCAAATTACGCTGCTGGTATTTCTTTTCAAAAGTAGGTATCCCTAATCTAAATTGTTGCTCTCAGTTTAAATTCTTTGGTTGAAACTTTCATGTCACTTTTTAAGGGGAGACTGCTTGAAACCAAGCTTTATAGCTTCTAGCAATCTTTAGCCTACAGGCTGGATTTAGCCCACCACCTAAAATCTTCTAGCCCATAGTCTGCAAAAGAAATATCATATCCTGGCCCACACTGATCCTATAAGAAAGGGTGATATGATTCTAGTTATAGAATTCACCAGCCAGTGGGGTGGGGGGAGGAACAGTTGAGCAACAGGTCCGTTGCCTGGTGTTTGTAAGGCTGAACATGAGCCATGAGGCAGAGAAGGAGAAGGAAATGGTGGTAGAAGCCACCCTCAGCATGCATCTTGGCTGAGGGGGTGAGGCAAGGACCCTCCCCCTCTATGGTTTTCCCTCTCACATACTTATATGTCCCATTTCTTTCTTCTCTGATGAGTGAAGCATGTAGGTGAGATGTGAGTATCAGGGCTTCCTAGAAAATGAGGGAGATGGGTTAGAAGGCCAACATCTGTGCCTGGCTTTATTATTATTGCCTTCATTTATTTGCAATAGAGATTAATCTGGCCTGCCATCTATTCACAGATATGACCTTTAGTCTCTATGTGAAAAAGGTTGCTGACCCCTGCTTTAACCTTTTTATGTATTATGCTGCGTATGCTATGAATGACTGGTTTAAGTTTAAATATATAGACATCTAGTACCAGAAATATATTCTTGTAGGGGAGAAAGAGAGAGAATAGGAGTGCAGTGGAGCTTACTTGCTACCTACTCTGACCAACTTTTCAAACATAATCTAGTGTTGGAAGGTTATCTTGTCCAGATTAAGTAATTGGCAAAAAATTACAAACGGCTATTACTATTATGTTGGAAAATATTAGGGAATGCTGGGACTATAAGCTTGATTGAGAAGCCAAAGGGGAAAAACATATTTTGGAAGAAGGCAATTGGAAACTAATTCCATACTGCAGATATAAATATATCCATGAAGTCAAGAGACATTGAAGACAGAGAGAGAAAGAGAGAGAGAGAGAGATTATCACTAAAGGCATTTTTTTTTATTGATGGCAATTTTTTTCTAAAATTCATATGAAATCTTTTTTGAACTTTTTCAAAATTGCACATATTCTCAGATTTATTTTGTCTTTCCTTGGTGTAATCCTTTGTCTCTCAGGATTTGGAAAGATAGATGGATTCACTACTTTATTACATGTGCCACTGACTTTGTGGCCCAATGCCTTTCCAGCTGAGCCACTGTGAGCTAGCAGAATATCTGGGCTATTTTCCTAGTTACACTCCTACGAACACTTTTGTAGCAACAGTGACAGTAATTTGCATAAAATATTGCAAGCGGTTGTCCCTAAGTTAGTTGTTGCCTTTTTGATTATCTCTTTGGGAGAGGGAGAGGAAGTTGTGAACTTTGAAGTTGGTTATTAATTATTCATCTTTCCATTGCTAAGAATACAGCAACCTGGCTCCAGAATTCATTATCTTTCCACTCAGGTTTACACTAATAATAATATTGCATCTTAATCCTGTCACCTTCTCAGTTTCTTTTCTCCTCCAGGTTGTCTTCCCTCTCACTAATCTCAGGGGGTCATGCTGTGTGTTTAATTTTTAGGGTTTTTTTTCTACTCACAGAACCCAAAGTGTGCATTCAGTTGTGTTTCTTGCCTATTAGAAACAAAAACATTTCTGCCCTGTGGGATGCTTTGTTTTAATTCTAAGTGCCAGAATGGATAGTTGTCTGTGATTTTTTGATTATTGTTGCAAAATCAAGGTTATACTTATTTTCTATCCCTGAGAATGAATTTGTGTGAACTGTAGTTGTATGGTGCATCTTAGAAAATATGCTTCTCCCTAGTTGTATGGAGAACCAGCTGTTAGTCATTTTTCAAGGTTTTATTACTTACTGGAAGCCCAAAGATGGTTTTTCACAAGGCAACTGGACTTTCTTGTTTTTCTTTGAAGACGTTTCACTTCTCATCCAAGCAAAACATCTTCAAAGGAAAATAAGAATGTCCAGTTGCCTCATGAAAAACCATCTTTGGGATAACTATGACTTGGATAACTGAGAATCTCCATAGACGTTTACTTACTGGAAGCTTGAGAGAGAAGAGGAAACAGTCAACCAACTTGTCTGGTTGAAACAGACAGCAAGGCAACTGCACAATCAGATTCAGTGTGAGAGAAATGCCTTGCATTGAGTTTTTTTAATCTTCTTATGGCTGGGCTTATTTATTGTGCTTATTTATGCTAATTTCTTTTTAAATGGTCCAAATTAATTTTCTTCTTGGTTTGAATCTTCTTTCATAATGCTTTGGGTGACATATAGAAAATATGTCTGTAAAAAAGTTTATTTATTGTGCATTGTGAAATTCACTTCCCCCACAGGCTGTTATATAGATTTTTTTTTTATCATGACATTGGGCCAGCTGGCTACTGTTGTCAGTGATCAAATTGATTGGGGATTGATGAAGTGAGAGGGAAATGTTTGGTGGTATATTGAATGCTTTGGAGTCCATGGATATCTCCAAGAGGTGGTGTAGATCTTTTTTATTTTCATCTGCTGTTCTGGGATTTTTAGAGGCTTCACGTGTTCTGAGAGCATCTCTCCTGCTTTAAGATAATCAGTTAGCTGATTTTGCTGTTATTATTGTACAGAAATAGTAGCAGATCTACCAATCAATTGTTAGCTGGTGTTAATTTCTTGTCTATACCACCACTCAGTTGCAGTATAGTTGCCTCTGCAATGGAGGCACCTTGGATGTTCCTTCTCTAAGAATTACTGATGGCAGTGGGCTGCTGGTGATCAGTTCAGCTAGCGTTCTATAGCAGTCATGTTATGCAACAAGTAGGACATCAATGTTCAATATTCTATATTGGGACTTATGGGCATCTAAACATCTGGAATTGCCATCAGAGTTAATATCAGATAACGGTTTTGTGGTTTTTCACCACCTAAGACCTTATTGGGAAATTTCAGGACCTGGTTGAGTTGCTGGTGAAGTTCAACAGGTTTATGCTAAATGTTATTTTGAAATCCTTGGGGATTGAATGGGGAGGCTTGGGAGTTTATGGCCACTATAGCAATTATGGACTTGTGGGGCTCACATGTTAATATCTGATGATCAGGGGTTTGAATGGGGAAAAAGCAATCTTGGCAATATAGTGGCTATGGAATATATCCCCATAGCTCCCTTGATCAGGTACTAGAAAATGTAAAGTTTGGGAATCTTCTTAGATTCACAGCTCCTCCTTGAAGAACAGGTAGCATCCATGGTCAAGAAGGTTTTTATACACCATTAACTAGAACACAGATTCTACATTTGGTTGAACGAGTGCAATATACTCTATATAAGGCTGTCCTTGAAGACCACCCAGAAGCTGCAGTTAGTCCAGAATGTAGCAATGCATGTAGTCATGAGTAAAAGGCCAGGTTTTTATGGTGGGACCACCTGTCTCTTATGGTTTGTGGTTGTCCATAATGTCCAGCAGATGGGCATTTTCCAAGCCTCTTCCTTGAAAAAAAACATAATCTAACAGGACCTAGGAGGCATGGTTTCTTTGTAATGGTACCTATTCTATGAAATTATCTCCCCCAATGAAAGTTGACCAGCCCTTCCCTGTTAGGCTTCAGGAAGTATTACAGACTTGGCTATTCTTGCTCTTTGTGTTTATTGTAATTCTGTTTTATAGTTTATCAAGTTTGGTGCATAGTTGTGAGATTTTAGGGAGAATATAAATCTTATATATAAATAAGTAAATAATAATCCTGATTTTATTTTTTTCCCCACTCTCAACTGTTTGAGTATGTGAAGAGACAGGCAGCTAGTCCCCGGCTCAGAATGAGTCACTTAGCAAATGTTCGAAGGTATGTTGGATCTAAAAAAAAGTACTTATGACCTGGATTTGGAGTTCTGACAGCCAGCTCTCCTCTCATGGTCATGTGATTGCATTTTGTGTGCTTGGCAAGTGGTTCACATTCATGGCTATATGCAGTGTCCTGCGGTCATGTGACCATGATTATTGATTTATGACATTTTTTAGTTGGAAACCAATATTTATTAAGTTCTTTTCAAGTCTCTGACATATTTTCTCCTTCTATAATAGAATTTATTGTGCTCTGTAAAAGTTGTAGAAATTCATCCTGAAAACACTTATAATATAAAGCTGATGGATCATCTGGTCTGGGCACCTTACTAGCTTACTTTTAATTGCTTCTGAAACTTCCCTTATCATTACAGGTCCATTCATAATTTGTGTTTGTTCTTCTACAATCTTCAGTAATTTTTGTTTTCTAAGATATTCATCTACTTTCTTCAATGGGATATCATATTCTATATAAAAATATAATAATATGGACGAAATGTTTTTATAGACATGTTGTTAATATGGTTTTGCCTTCTCTTTCTCTTCATAATTTATAAGTCAGCCATTTCCCAGGTTTATTCCCAAATTCAAAATTCATTTGCTTTAATAATCAATTTTATAATTTTATTTCCATTTTTCTTGTTGTCAACATATATAACTGTTGCGATAACATCTTAATTTGTTGGAAAATACTTGCATTCCTTGGGGCGTTCTTTAATCCTTTTCTTCTTTTTATTTCATCTAAAATATTTCATATTTTCTCTTTCTTCTTCTTCTTCTTCCTAAATTCAGAATTATTGTATAAAGTAACCTCTAACAAAGTTTTTATTTACATTGCAAACTCTTCTCAAATGAACCAGCTTTTTACTTGAGCTTATCAGTTCTGGAAAGGAAGCAGATTCCCTCTATCACTATGTGAAGAATATCACCGTTCAGCTTAGAGTTTGAAATGGATTATAATATGATTATCCTGGCCCTGCTATCTCACTGATTGTATGCACAGTATGGACATTTAGCTATATAGTTAATAGCAATATGGTTTTAGAATGCCTTGCTTGGAATTTTGACACTTGGGTGATTTTTTACTTAGTTCAGCTTCAGTGCTTTTCAGTCAAATATCTGAAGTGTATGAATCTGTTTGTATAGTGAAGCAAAGGCTAGCATATATATTTCAGAAAAAATGCGGAAAAATTAGGTCACTATCTTCAACATAATTGAAGTAATTGAAATACTTAATGCATTAAACAAACTTGAAAATATTTGGGCAGGTTTCCTTACTCTTACTGGGTCTCAATTTTTCCAGATGTGACATTTGGGTGGGGTTAATGACAAGTTTATCGGCACCACAGCTTTTTAATAGTTCTGGTTGTTGGTAAACTATGGTTTAGATACATTAATTTAGGCATAACTCCACCTTTTGCTGATATACAAAGAAACCAATAAAATAAAAATAAAATACAAGAGTTATGATTTATAGACTAACAGCAAGAATCAAAGAAATGTTCCAGCTAACTACCTAATTAGTTAATCTGTCAGGGGCCCCAACCATGCCATCCCACAGCCTTGAAGAACAGCCAGATCTTTAAGGCTTTCTGGAATGCCAGCAATTTGGGAACTGCAGGGATATCTGGGGGACCAATCTAGGTTCTAAACCATAGTTGGTTTAGGCAGTATTTGCAACACTGAAGACTTGTAAATTTGAGAGCAGTTCTAGATACATTTGCTGAAAAAAATTGGGCATGTTTGAGAGAAGACTCTGAAGATGGAAAAGGAAGAGGCATCCCAGAATGTGGTCTACCCTGTGCAGATAATCCCCCAGGGATTTGAGAGAATGTAAGATCAAGTGTTCTACCCATCCAGAGATAAATCAGCTAACACCTTGACTCCAAAAGGAAAAAGAGATACCAATCCTTAACTAATTTGGGAAATAGATAGGTGAGGAACAAAGTAGTATATTAAGCTCACATCATGATTTGAAAATATACATGCTTGGAGGCTGAAGTTCTGAGTACAGGAAAAAAGAACCCTGCCCTTGCCTTGCAATTTAAAAGGCAAGTGACTTTGCTGTGTCTTAGAAGGGAATTAGGTGATATGAATTAACAGTGGAAGGCAATGAAATTAGTCTTGCTAGAAAATAAAAAGCAGATGGTTTTGCTATCTGCTTCAGAGTATCTTTAAAATCTTCTTAAGGATCATATTAGACTCTTACACTGAATTTGCTGTCAAATCCTGAAAAGCCATAGGACATCTTAGTCACAAGGGGTTTTTCGGGTGTAAGAAAAGAAAGGCACATATGCTGCTATTTCCTGTTCTGAACTTTGCAAGAAGGCAGAAAATTACACACACACACCTCTCCACTGCCTGCAATTTTGCAGTAGATGTCAAAAGCCACTGTTCACATTCTCATTGGCAACCCTTTCCGGCATGATTTCGGAGCAAGGCTATTGTATTGTAATATATGGTTTCATTGTCCCAGCAGTGTATCAACATTTCCTGCTGGCTACACATTCTACGGCTTATACACAGTGCAAAGAAACATAGCCCTGTAGAATGAAAAATAGTTTTAAAAGCAAGGAATAAAAAAACTTTGTAAAGATAAGAAAACTAACTAGCACCTGTCCCTGAAATATTGATGAAAGACTCCTTTTCGTGTTATTCTACACCTCCCCCAATGTTTTTAGAAGAGGACAATGTGTCTGTGAAAGAACTGCTCAAACTCTCATACACAAGGAGAAAAAGGCATTTTCCTTCCAGCTGAGTCCCCTCATTCTGCCATGCTGTCTAAAATGTGTTCAATGGGGATAAATTGGATCAGGGAATAGAATTTGTATCCTTGAATAAGCAGCATTTAAATTTTACAGCAAACCTCAGCTGGCCCCCAGCTGGCTCCAGATACTTTAGCCTTTCTCCATGCATTATATGAAAAGTGGTGAAAATCAGGTTGTGTGTGTAGGGAAGGATGGCGAAGAAGTCAGAATCAGAGCACATACCTCAGGTTGATAGGGTGTATGTCTATGAAGAACAATAAACACATGAAAATTTTGGAGAAGAAATAGGATTCTATATCATGCACTCAAGGGTGTTCTGCTTTAATTTCTGCAGTATTTGTTCACAATTTTTCTTGCTTTTTCTACAAGCCTATAAAAATCAGGATAAGTCTGCTAACACCTTTCCCCACTGACAAATTTCAATAAAAGGCAAATACTTTCGTAACCTGCAGCTCAGTTCATCAGATTGCCTTTTAATTAACTTGTTAATCAGAAAGGTGCTATCAAACTCCTGATTGTTTTTGCCACTATGGGCTAATAAGCTTCTAATAATCTGGCCAGTCCCAGAAAGGCCTGCACCGGTGTTTGGTTCTCCATCTGCAAGTCTCTAGTATCTTTTTGAACAGGAACTCAATTGCTGCACAAGGAGAGGGAAAGATACTAAGTATTTAGTACTAAGTATTCCACTGCTCCATCAAATGGACAAAAAATGGCAAGCCCCATCAGCACTTGATTCCACTGGCTGCTTATTAATCCATGCAGCATATAGTTTGCTAATACATTCCCAGGCAGGTTTTGTAGCTAGTAGGATCCATTCAAGCATGTAATGGAGTTCCTTCCATTAAGCTAGCTCCTCTTGATTCTGTATATCTGTTTCTTTGCTTTTACTGATGGGAATTTTCACAAATCCAAAAGGCATAATTGCCCCAAGGCTCGACAGTGACGAACTCAGAAATATCATGGAATATTTAAGATTGTAACTCATATATATTCTAGTTATATATTCTAAGAAATTGGCACCTAAAATAAGATTTCTTGTTTTGTTTTTAAGTGGCATATGCATTTCAGTACTTCAAATTAATCTCCCCATCTTTTTCCACTGAAAGCAATAGACACCTACACATTAAGAAGGATCAGAGTCAGGATGGAGCAGCCTAGAAACTGCTGCGAGACTCCTTCTCTTTGGCAATCCCGTTTCTGGAATCTCCAAGTCTTTTCTGCTATTACTTGATCAACTGGACAAACCTAAAACTGCTCCTGAAGAAGCTTTTCCAAAACATCCACCTTGTTTAACTATGTTAGAATCCTCAGTTCTCTTGTAATAAATGCAATTTCCTTCCCCAATAGCAGAAGCAGTTTTTTCCTTTTGGTTTTGAAAAATAAATGATAAACTTTTCTGAAAACTTAATAGTTGCTGTCTGCCGAGACCAAGTGGGAATGTAGCACTGAAATGTAGCATTTCTTACTTGACAGTGGAATTCGGTTTTTTACAACCACTATTGTGTGTAAAGTTTATTTTGTAAACTGACTCTGCTGCAGTATTCTAGTTTATACAACTGCCTTTTGCTATTACCAACTTGTACTATAAGACAATTTTCTTTAGGATCAATACGAAAGCATCCTTTGGTGGTTGAAACCATGTAATGCTTCTGGGGGAGAGGCAGAGACAGTAATAGTGGAACTTGTGGTGGAACTGTCAATTTCTAGATAAATTCCACACAATGCAGCCAAACACTCTGGAGTAGTATTGTAGGTAGAAGCAATACTTTTACTGCTTGTAATCGGCAGGAGGGGACAAATTCTTAGGCACCAGTGCCTGAAAGTTCTCTAATGTGGTCCCCAAATCATTCTGAGTAGACTCAGCCTTTTTAACAAATTGCTGAAATGGGTTCTGAACCAAATCTTGTTCTTGTTTGGAGACAAATTGCATCATTAATCATTTTGGCCTGTTTTTGCCATCCTAAATGGGAAAATATTCTGGATCAACAGGGTCAGACTGAATTATTACATTAATTACATGCCATGCAGCTGACCTTTTTGTTGTTATTTATTCTGCAGTGAATACATGGTCAAAGGAATTAAACCCTTTTTTATATGGTGCATAATATTATTTTTAAAAGAAAGTACTTTAAACACGCCTACTCTGCCTGTAATTCAGGCTAGTACTCTGCACGCACAGAATGCATTAAAAACAATAATGACACCAATATTGCAGTAACTAATCTTTCCCTTCCATTTTTAAAAGGACAAAATGTGGAAAGAGGAAAAAGAGTAACTTTTTTTTTTTAAAAAATAGCACTCATTGCACAAGTAAAACCTAAGTAAGGTTGCAATTCTACACATGGAACAACTTTCATTAAAATTTATAGGAATTATTTCAGAGTAAAATGTAGATGATTCTGCACTAAAACTTCAATTTTGTGGATATTTACTGGGAAATGTACTCCACTGGCTGCAGGAAAACTTCTAAATGCACATGCATAGGATTTCCATGTAATGTAAGACTATACATGCATAGTGATAAATTGCTAGACCTATTTCTCAATGGTGTATCATGATATTAAAGCTAAAAATTAATAACATAACGAAGTATGCTAAGAAATATAGAAAATGGCAATTGTCTGCATCTTTAAAAACTGACTTTTATTTAAGGATTCTTGTAATATATGTAAAGGTCTAAACAAATCTCCTTCTCACCCAACCGACAGAGCTTGGAATGAGACTCATTGATTGCTTCCACTGTTGTTCGCTTGCACCACTGTCCTGTTTTTCTTTTGTTAGCTAGCTAGATCCTGTGGAGACTCAAGGAGTCAGGAATTAAAAAAGGGATTACCTAAATCCAAACTAATAGGGCAGACTCTACAAAACTGGCTTCCCCTCAATGTACTCCCACTCAAGCAGGCATTTGTTTAGACTCCAGCTTCAAAACAATGTCTGATAGAGTATCTTCTATGTTTGTTTTGTCATGAGTATAGCCATAGTCAAAGTCATACTTCTGGAGGATACAAGACTATATACCGAATGTCTGTTTCCCGGACTGTGAAGAACAGCTATAATCAATCTGATAGATAGATCCTTGGCCTCACAAATAATGATGGAGTTTTATGCAGATAAATACCATAAGGAGATGAGCATGAATACTGTTCCCACTCTGAAGCATAAATAATCTTCATAATTTGAGGCCTTTTGTATCAGGCTGAATAATTAAAAACAGCATAATAGTCAAAGGCAATTTTATGTCTTTCAATTCATTTTTCCCATCAACTTCTCTTCTTGATCTGCTCACTCAGAAGGATGACTAGGATGTTGTTATGGGTACAAACTTCTAATAATCTGTCCAGTCCTAAGAAGGACTTCACCTGATGTTTGGCTTTCAGAACAGGACAATCAGTTATATATCCTCTCCTTTCATCAATTGAATGAAATATTGCCCTGTGCCACCATGTACTTCATGTAAAGGAATGTAACATTTCTTTGTCTTGGTTAGCTCATTCTGTCTAATGGATTTCAATATCTACTCCAGGTAACACATGTGTTTGTCCCAGAATATATGCCAATATTATATGCCATAACAAAGTCTCTATAATCTCAGAGAAATTGGTTGACCTGTAAATGGCAGGTATTCCTTAACTCAAATGACAAAACAGCCTTTGGTGAATGGTGAAAGCAGAACAGACTTCTAGTCCTGAGATACTTGCCAATATCCCTTCAACAGGGCTAGGAGTGTGATGAATTTAGCTACCCAAATTGCTCCAATAAGCCTTATACTTTGGGTACTGGACAATTGTCTGGGATTGCTTTATATTTACCAGCAATCAATATAGGAGCAGAACTATTTACAAGGATTACTAGAGAGACCTATGGATTCCAAGGAGGACAAACCAGAAATAGTGCCAGTATTTTCACAAATATTTGTATGGCTTCCCATAGACTAGTGCTGCCTCTCTGCCTGTGGAATGGGCGATTGGACTTACACACCTGGACAGAACAAGAAACTGATCACAGCCTCTCAAGGCCTCTGTCTTTTGCTGAAATTGAATTCTATGCGCAACACATATAACGTCTTGGACTTCTACCTTTTCCAGTGATTTACTGGCAACATCCCACTGGAGATCTGTGGAGTCATTATTCTGTTCTGATGAACTGCTTCAATTGTCTCCTTCATCCTGAAGCAAAGCTTAGGAAAGAAGTCTTCTAAAACCTGACATTTGGCTGGCAATTCCTGGGTCAGTGTGGGAACAATTCTGTTCTCCTTTGTTACCTGTGCCTATAACAAAGTCCCACTCTGTAACCACTTTTAAGTTAGTTGACTTCTGTTGCTATTCTGCGCTCTTGCTGTATTGGGGCAGGAAAGGAAAAAAAGGAGATTTACCAGCTGCTGGCTGGCTGGACACTCTTACTATTTCTATTAGAATGATGAGGCTGATGGGTTCTGTTTCCTTTTCAGCTCATCTATTAGTTTGTTAAATTCCAAGCTTGCTTCTCTTTCACCATCAGTCATCTTCTATGAGCAGTGATGGCCCAGTGGTTAGAATACAGTATTACAGACTAACTCTCCTCACTGCCAGGAGTTCAATCCTGACCAGCTCAAGGTTGACTCAGCCTTCCATCCTTCCAAAGTCAGTAAAATAAGATTGTTGGAGGCAGTATACTAACATTTGTAAACCACTCAGAGAATGCTGTAAAGCATTATGGGGCCATATATAAGTCTAAATGCTATTGCCATTGCCATTAATAAGCATATGCAGTATTTTTTTTTGTAAAAAAAAAGGTGCTGGAACTCACGCACAGCTCCGGTGGACTGGTGGAAGCCTCTAACATGCCGCATCCAGCTTCAGTAGAAAGCCCTTTACAGAGCGGGGTGGGGACTGCTTTACGGATCTTTACGTGAGCAGCATCAGCTGATGGATGCCATTGCCATTGCTGCGGCTTTTGAGAGGGTGCTTGGAGGAGCCACGATGTCTTCTGCCACCTCCTCTGCCTCTGAGGACACAGAGACTTCCTCCGGAGCCAGAGCGACCAAGGCAGTTGTGGCACTGCTGCTTTGGGAGCGTGCCTGGTCCCTCAAAGAGATTTGTTCCAGGAATCAGTCCTGGTCATTTGCGGCCAATGTGGGGGTGAGGACAGGTGGCGGTGGCAGTGGGGGGAGCCTCGTGAATCAAGGTAGAGAAGAGGGTCTGTTTTCAGGGCCATGGAAGTATTTCCTGGTTGACCTTCGATGCCCCCAATTTCCCCGGGCAGCTTCCTTTCATCGAGCCAGAGCTTTACTCGCGTTGGCGGTTCTTCCCTTCAAAAAAAGGTGCCGGATCACTGTTCCGATGCGTTCTATGACAAAAAAAAGTGCTGAGCATATGTAGTATATACATTAGGGGGAAAAATCTTACTTTTACTGATGGTGCACCAGCACAAATACAATTTTATTTTATATTTCCACAAATTGTTAGTGGCAGTAATAAATCCCTTACCAAATACACTGCTTTTCTAAGTAATCTGAATCTACATCTATATTGTGCTGGCGGCTTGATGACTTTTTGGGGAAGCAAAATGTACCCAATCAATTTTGCTGATTATGACTGAACAAGGACTTGACTCATGTTTTAACAATCAATTTCAGTTTGGTGGAAGTTGTGAAATTCTACTTTGCACTAAATCTTGGCCAGTATAACTTCCACATGGCTGGAGATAGACTAGCTTAAGATTTCCCTCATCACAGAGAGTTGACCAGGTGCCATATAATGTCCCTTTCAACACAGTGTTTTCTGCACAGAATTTTGCCTGCCTGCTATTCTTCTGTCACCAAATAAACTCTTGCTAAGTTCACCATAGTGCACAAATACCTATGAAAATTGGTTGTTTCTGTTCCAATTTTGCTTCGATTTCCATCTACAGTATGTGATGACTTGACATCACTGTGCTTTGGATGTGTCACAGTCAAAGCTTTTTTCACTTATAATCGGTGTCTATGTTTGGCACATTTAAGGTAGAGCATAAAGAAAATGTCCACATTTGTCATAAGCTGTCAACAGGGAAGAACCTCAATTACTATCCCACATTGTCTGCTTCTTTTGTAGGTAGACTATTGCATGCTACACATTTGAATAAGATGACAGATCTATTTTAATTGCTTCTCTTAGTCACATTTCAACTCTGTCAGTTTGGCAGAAGGAAGGGTGTCAACCAAGCGAAGAGATAGTTTCTTTATTTTAAAGGCCAGTGTAGATAAAAAGAGAGAATGAGAGGTCAGCCAGCATTAATCTATCAATGCAGGTACACTTGCTGTCAAATGAACTCTTCTGTGGAGACCAGCTATTGTATCCTTATCCTTATAAAAACAATTTGCATTGAAACAACAGGCTGGCTATTTACACTTTGTAAAAATTATTTTCAAATTATGAATGACAGATTGGCATTCTGTTTTTGCAAGCAGAATTTTTGAATGAGGACTTTCCATTTTTTCCCTTTTTCCTTTCCAAAAAGAAAAGTACTGTATAATAGCAAAGGATGGGCCTGGTTTTCCCTCTCACTCTTCCGTTATCTGATAATTGAGAAGTAGTTGGTATTTTTTTTTGCAGTACATTAAATATTTACAAATATAATGAAATATATTTTTGTAGACATATGAATCCTAGAATCATGGAGTTGGAAGGCAACATGAGCATCCAGTTTTGGTCACCACAATTTAAAAAAGATGAAGAGACTCTGGAAAGACTGCAGAGAAGAGGAACAAAGATTATTAGGGAACTGGAGGCTAAAACATATGAAGAACAGTTGCAGATATTGGTTATGTCTAGTCTAGTAAATAGAGGACTAGGGGTGACATGGTAGCAGTATTCCAATATCTAAGGGGCTGCCACACAGAAGAGAGGGTAAATCTATTCTCCAAAGCACCTGAAGGCAGAACAAGAAGCAATTGATGGAAACTAATCAAGGAGAGAACTAAACTAGAACTAAGGAGAAATGTCCTATCAGAATAATCAATCAGTCAATCAATCAATCAATCAATCAATCATTCAGTGGAATGGCTTGCCTTCAGAAGTTGTGGGTGCTCCATTACTGGAGGTTTTTAAGAAGAAATTGGACAACCATTTGTCTGAAATGGCTTAGGGTTTCCTGCTTGAGCAGGCGATGAATAGAAGAAATCCAAAGTTCCTTCCAACTCTGTTATTCTATTATATAGTCTTCTTCAAAATGCAAGAAAGGTAATTAAATTATTATTGAAAGGTGGAAGTTCAGCCTCTTCTTAAAAACATTGCAGGTAGACTGTTCCAATATTTATAGATTTTACCATCATAAAGTTTTTTCCTGTATTTAAATACAATGAACATTACATTCATTTCTGGTTCTATTTTGCCTGGTAATGGAAAATAGTTCCAGCCTATACTACTTATGACAGTTTTTAATGTAGTCAAATTTTGATATTATATGTTATTTTTTTCAGATTGAACATTTCAACTTCCTTCAGCCTGTACTCACTCGGCATGTCCTCAGAGAGAAGGCAGAATTTCAAAATCATACCCTCAACTATTTTCTCACAACTTACTTCTCTTAATTTCATAATGGCAGTGATGTTGATTGTACCCTTCACTCAGTTTTCCAGTTCTGTCCATACTTCTTGCTTTTGCTGAGTCTTTTTGTTCTCCAATGTTTTCTCTTAGTAGGTATTTGAATGAGGAAAGTATGTTGAATTCTCCATCTGACCTGGTTTTATGAAGAACCACATAATATTCTCAGATCCTCACAAGACCAAAATAAGTGGCAATTATTCTGTATCAGATGATTTCTGGGTAAATATCCCCTGTGCAGTGAAGAAAGGTGCCACCCAGTAACCATAGGAAATACCACTGGTGGCCTGGTTTTAATCTGTGTTGACATCCCTATCCCTATTTAATTTGTGTTGACATCAAATATTTTCCTCCTAATGTATATTCTGTGAACCTAAGCTTGGTTCATATACAGAGAGACCTTAATCAGCTACGTGTTAGGTTTTGCTAAACAAGAAACTAGTATTCAGCTAATCACTTGCTGATCATTCTTTTAAGAAAATAGAGACATTCTGTGTGAAGGCATATGAGCTTCCTTAATTATGTGAACATGCCTCTAATGCCTGATGCCTCTTAATCACTTGCTTTGCTTTTTCAAAATCTCACTGGAATTGGGGCAGAAATATTTTAATGAAGTTTGAAATGAGAGAGACAGTGATGGTTAATCAAGTCTGCATATATAATTTTTAAAACAAGTAGGCTGGTCTCTCTAGACAGGTTAGATGTAACTTCACAAAAGTTGTGGAGTACAGGGGAAGAGCTGTGTCCTGCTTTGTGAAATACATAGAAAACAGAAGGGGGCAATGTGCTGCCAAGGTCATCTGTATGCCTGAAGACCTCTCCCTTTACAATGGAAGGCTTCTTGATTTACAGCTAACATGCTGAAAAGAATGAAAAATGCCACTCTTTATCATCATTGTCCCTTGCCCTAAAATCCCTCTGGCACTATATAGGATCATAAACATTCTTGAAAAATACAATAACAACTGGTGCATGGCTAGGAAATATATCCACTCTCTCATAAATAAAACAAAGACAAGATGAGGTGATAGGAGCATTTTGCAAGTAGGAGTGGATCAATCTCATCAAAAAATATTTCTGATAATTATGTATTTTATGATTGGTCATGGTACCCTGCCATTAAATATTTATGAATATTTAATGCTTTTCTCTGGAGGAGTGATTTGCTTATTTGATGAGAGGGCTCACAGCTTCTCCCAAACAGTGGAAATATTTCCTGTGAGATAAATGTACACAATATTTGAAGTATTTTCATTATTGATACTACCTGCTCCTCACTTCCTGGAGAAGTTCTGGGCATTTACACATTTTAGTTTGTTTCTGAGTGAAGGTATACCTTTTACATACAGTCTTTCTTCAGCTTCAAGTACAATCTAGCAAACTTTGTCCTGAAGCAGAAAAATCCAGTTTTCTCTACTTGCCTTTTACAATAGATGATACTACTACAATCTTGTCAGGAGTGCCAAAGTGCTTCCATGGTGAAAGGATCACTTGGTGACATCACCATTGCCCAGGGGATGCCCAGTAGGGACTCCTTTCACTTCCCCATTAAGTTGGCCACCAAAGTTGTACCCATTTATCTATTTGTGGTCACCCACTTTTAAATTGCTGGGTTGGCAGGAGCTAGAGCATGTGACAGGAGTTCACCCCATCCCATGGCAACAACCAGGTCTTGAACGTGAGCCAGCTTATTGTCAGCCCAGTGTCCTAACTCATGAGCCACCATATTCCTTATTTAGATGATACAAGAAAAGGAATGGATATGTACAGGGCTTTTTTTCAGCCGGAACGCGGCGGAACCGCGTTCCGGCACCTTTTTCCGGGCCGGCCGCACCGGAAATAGCCCCTCCCACACCGGAAATAGCCCCNCCCAAATTTTACTTGCATTCCTGTTCTCTAAAGGGGCGGTCCTAGGGTTTGATGAGGGCGTGGCCAGGTTTGAGTTCCGCCACCTTTTCTCCGAGAAAAAAAGCCCTGGATATGTATCTGTAGTTCTCAGCATATACAGTATCTGGAGAAGCGAGATCATGAAAAGTTATGTACTGCATTTAGACAAAATGGCCCCTCAAATGAAAAATACTACTAAAATATACTGCTCACAAAAATAAAGGGAATGCAAACCCCTTCAGTTCCATGGTAAAATGTTCCCTTTAGTTTTGTGAGCAGTATATAAAGATAAATACCTCACTCTTTACATGCTCATATGAACTTTAATAGAAAGATAGGTTGCATGAACTATACATACTCAAAGTGCTCCCTACATTTCCTGGTGGACCAGTCATTCAGAGAATGTAATCTTTAAATACAATTGCTTGTGCACAAATATGCATAAATATGCATAACCATACAATTTTATCCCATTTCATACCTTCAGCTGATCCATCTGAAGAGAAATCTTTTGCATCCCAGCTTCAAAACTCCTGCAACTCACATATCTAAACGTTAAGCACCTAGTTCTTTCCTATTTTTTCAGGTAAATTCCTTTTTAAAGAAAAGGAAATTACCTGTTTGTTTCATTACCACCATTTTGCCACAAATTCACAAACATAGTTGAATAAATATATGGGTTAAATGGTAGCTTGTCTTCTTGCCCAAATGAACTTTACACTATTGTTATAAATCTTTTGATGGTATCTTGGTCATCTTATCATGACCTAAAGAATTACTTGTGCAAATAGGTTTCTCATTCCAAAGATTAAGGAATGAATAAATGAACAAAAATGCAATGACATAATTCAAACAAAATATTCAAACAACATAATTGTCTTCTATAATAGTCAGAACTGGACTGCTTTTGACCTTCAGTTGCACCGATCACAGGCCTATGTTTTGCAAAGATTCCAGAGGGAACCTTCTCCTTGATGGGAAAAAAAAATCTCACCCCTTGTAACAAGCCACTACAAAGTGGCATACATATTGAAACTTTCAGAAAAGAACTAGATCTGTACTCTAGCAACCTATTGTCTGTTTAAAAATGGCATTCTTGAAATTACCTCTGAAATTATTTTGCTCTCTTCTTTTTCAGGCATAATATCCAATTGTACTTTATTTGGCTTGACTATTGAACATGCAAGCAGCAAAATCCCCCTGCCCACAGTAAACTTTTAAAATTTTCTTAGAAACAAATTTCATACACAATATAATTATAGTTGGTTCAATGTATTCATCTGGGGCTCTTAAAAATAAACTGAAAGTTTGACCCGCATACCAAGTATGACTGTAGAAAAAAGATAATTAAGAAAAAATAATACACATTCTGAAAAGGAACAATGGCATTCAGAAATGCACAAACAATGGCTATTCCAATGAAACCAAATCAATTTGAGGTATCAAATCTGTCAAACACCCAGGGACATTAGCTTATTTGAAATGGAAAGACTGTTTTCCCCCTCCTTCTGCTGGGGTTTTTAGACCAAGTTAAATAGCATGTCCCTTAAATGAAGCACGTTTTTGCACTTGCTCAGTGATTAAATTCCAGGAAGTAAATTAGGCAGATCCTGACAAGTTAATCAAGTCTACAAAGGAATATTAGAATTAACTATTCATTTGGTTTGAAAGAAGAATGATCATTAGATTGAGGCTATACCGAAGGGATCCCAATCAAGCTTATTAACCATTTAACAACTTTTTCAAGTTAAACAAAATAACAAACTGTAATTGCTGTTCTACTGCTGTTCTTTTCTGATTCCCCCCCCTTGGAAATTGTGCAGAAATTTCAATCATTCCACAATAACTTGGAAAGATTGCTTACAGAATCTGGCTTTTCATCTGTGCTGGCTTCCAAGCTGTATTCCAGTCTAATGCCAATGTATTGTTTAAATAAGAATAATGCAATAGCTTCATTCAAGCTCAAATTAAATCTAGGTGACTGGGACAGATTTGTGAGATGCCTGAAGTAAACTGGGGCTTTTCTAAATGATGCAAGACTCAAATCTGAATCTTACTGAATCTTGGTTGATTTAAGATCCAGAGCAAACAGTACCCTTCATCTTATCATCTGGAATTCTGATAATGGAGGGTTCTAGATTATGTGAATATATTTGTATGTACATAAGGGTTTGATCTGCATGTAATCACATTGTAAATGGGGATATGGATACACATCCCCAGAATGGAAGGCAGGAGTGACTGCTAAAGGACTGAACACATAAAACTATTACTTATACAGACAGAGATACTGAGACTAGGAAATTGAGTGCTTAATTTTACAATAGAGTAGTATGGAAGACAGGTATGAGGGAAGAAATCATTTTATGATCAAAATTACATGGGATTTAAGAAAAACGTGATTCTTCCTCTGTGCAATCTCAATTTATTGCATTTTTGACCTCAGGATCTTTTTATCTGCCTGTATTTTATACCTTTTAAGTTCTTTCAACTTTCTAACAAAGCACATATAATACAGAACATATTATATGTCTACATAAAATGTAAGAAATTGGAAAAAGCTTTTTCTCAAGCCAGGTCAGCATTACGGGCATGAAATGAATATGTAATAAGGAAAATGAAAAGAATATTTTGCCTTTCTTTTTAAGACAACTTTTTTTAAGGTTGATGAGGCAAAGACTGCAGTCCTTTAACTTAAAGAACAACTCCAGGTGGCAGATACATAGAGAACCATGTTTAATACATTATCTTCCTTTTTGCTCCCTTTTCTTCGTTGATGATTTATAACTAAAAGGTCAATATGGTTGTCATCTGCACTGATTGATTATGTTTCATTAAGCTATCAATTCTTAGTGACCACATAGATCGATTTTCTACATCATGATTTATCCCTAACTTGATCCTTTACCTCTTCCAATGGTGCACTATTACTACGGTAATTGAATCTATCCACATTGCTTCTAGTCATCCTTCTCTTTCCTTCCACTTTTCCCAACATCAGAGCCTTATGCAGAGAACTGGGCCTTCAGATAATGCATTCAAAGTACTTGTATGATAATTTGAGCCTGGTTATTTGTGCCTTGAATAAGAATTCTGGGTTGATTTGTTTGATAATCCAGTGGTTTGTTGTTTTGGGTAGAGTAGAATAAAAGAAAAGGAGAATAAGCAAAGAAAAATAGGGACCTGATTTTTCTCATCTTTCTGCCTAATCAAAATATTGTTGAGCATTTGCAAAATGCAACATAGAAACATCAATATTGTTACATGAGCAATATCAGTGCTCTTTTGGTACATAATGAAATGTTTCCTCATTGAATTAAAACTTGAGAGAGCCCAGGTGGTTAAGCAATCCAAGTATTTCATCTCTCCCATCTTAATTTATGCTTTGGACTAAAACAAATAGGTTAAGATTTGATTCACGTTGGCAAAAACTAGTGTGTAGCCCATGCTGTTATTTCAAAATGTGATCAAAGGAATCCAGATATCATATAACCTATTGCTGCTAAATAGTGCATTCCTTTAGTTATGTGTATTTAGAAAATTCTTTTACAAAATAATGATGCTGGAGCTTAAAATGACACTTCTAAGCGTCAATATAATTATTCTACAGAAGATTCTCAAGAATTCGAGCAGACCTCAAACTATCTAAATAGCAGAATGTTAATAATCTCTAATCATATCACATAAACAACTATAATGACATAATACAACACATCAAGATTTATAACATTATAATACATAGGAAAAAAACAAGAAAAGCATCTAGATACCGAGGTGGCTTGCAATTAAATATGAGTCAATAGGTCAGGAAGGGAAAAAAACAGAAAAAAATAAAAATATGACCTAGGTATTATTAATAGAAGTATATCAAGGTCAAGAGCACCCCACTGTAGGAAAGACATAAACAAACAAGCATGTCTAAAGGGCAGCAACCAAGATTATGAGAGTTAAGAAAGAAAAAATATGAGGACAGTTTAGAAGTATTGGGTATGCTTAGCCTGGAGAAGATAAATCTATTTTAATATTGCTTTTAACTATGGTTTTCTCAATGGTTTTATTGTAAACTGCCCAGAGTCATTTAAGTGAGATGAGTGGTGCAGACATTTGATAAACAAGCATTAAAATAGTCCAAGAAAATTAATGGGCAAAACATTATTTTCATGTTCTGCCACTCTAAAAGTTTCATGAGAACTTAATTTCACTCACAGGTTTAAAAAGTGACAGCTAACATTAGTAGGAAGACTTTCCTATGACTTCTTTTCAAGAACAACCACAAATCATTGCCTCCTACTTACCTAGCAGCCTCCCAGGTTCCAGATGGCCTCAAACTGTGAATTATTTTTATGGTTGCTGGCAGTCCTTTTTAAAGTACCTTGATAGGATAATAAGATTGAGTATGTTGCTGCCTAAAGTGTTTTGCCCATGCTTGAGAGAGAAAATAGTTTATGTCATTTTAAACAATGCTTTTAAGTGTAAGCAAGCAGTTTAAACCTTTAGGATCTCAAATGAGTAGAAATGCTGTTCTACTTCTTACCGGATAGTTTGTAAGTAGATTCAAACAATCAGCACAAAAACTTCAAAAAAAAAAAAAAAAGGCAGAAGAGTAGAATATATGTCATTATATTCTTACAAGACCTTGACATTTATTGCAACTAGAACAAGCAACAAATATTCCATACTTTATCTACTATATGTTCTCACTATATGTGAGGTATCACTGTAGACCTTGTTTAATTTGTGAAAAAGCATTTGCTTTTTAATTGCTCTGATTATGTGCCATCGAGTTGTTTTCAGTTCCTAGCAATCAGTTAGATAAATTTTCTCCATAGTGATCTGTCCTTAACCTGGTTTCTTCCAATGGTGCACTTATTGCTTCAGTAACTGTGACTATCCATTTTGCTGCTCGTCATTCTCTTCTTTTTCTTTCATATTATCTACTGCAAGCTGAAATACTTACACATTTAAGAGTAAGTAAAAAAATCTGGATATATAAAGTGATCACCTGTCTCTAGCATCTTCCTGTGCTGCTTCTGCCCAATGTAGGTGTCTTCTTGCTTTAGTAGACAGTTGGGATAACCTTCATCCTTTTGGTGACCTGTTTTTATAGGATGCATTTATATCCCACATTTCTAAAATACTGGATTTCAAAGTAGCATATATCACTGAAATACAGAGGGTAGAACATCTTATAATATATCTAAAATATTACACATCTACACTAGCAAGATTATTATTTTTTTAAAAAAAAGAATTGTGACAGTATAGAAGATTCAGTCAGTTTGCATGCATGTCACTTAGCACTTGGACAGAGCCATAAAAATACTTCTTAGCCTTGGTTTCAACTCTAGCAAGTTCTCAACCTTTGTTACTTTCCAAAAAGTCCTAGCCTGCTCTATATCTCTTTGACTTTCATTTATTGATCCTGAATTTGAATAGGTTTTGTGGACAACTTCAATTTTTGGATGCACTTTATTTAACTGCTTCTGCTAATGTGCATAGTTTCCAGACTGGTATCTAATCCAGCATTGTGAACCTCAATATTACTCCTTTACATATCTTCAGACGGTGTCCTGAGATTCCCTTCTGCTTTAAACAGATATAAGGAGGAAAAGGAAACCCAACTTGTCCAACGTAAGCTGCAACACAATGTTATCATTTTGGAAAGCTGGAGGAGGGGACTAGTTTTTAAACACTCTTTCTTTATTTTGTTGCAAGTAATTTATCATGCCCATCATGTGTTATTGTTGTGTTCTTTGTATTCCCCCCCCTTAATCCCCTATGCATATCCTGATCACCCATTAAGGGTGATTGCCCTTCACCATTGAT